>NC_056733.1:1993135951-1993213451 GCF_019279795.1 Protopterus annectens | reverse complement strand
TATATATATATATATATATATATATATATATATATATCAGTTCAAGTGCTGTGTGGGGCTTGCCTCCCACATTGGGGTGCAGGGGGACTTGTCCCCCTATGAAAATAAAATTAATGAGAGGATCCATTTTTGGGACTCACTTTCCTCTGGGATTTCAGTCTTTTTTCAGCTTTTTGGCACTCAGCATTTTGAGTGCCGATATTTCAATAGGGAGCCCATTCTAAATAGGTATGATAAATTGATATGGGGACACGTTCCTCTAATAGCAAGACAGTGGAGCAGAAAGAGGACCACTGAGAGAGACTGTGTACATCATATTTTGTAATGTATAATATACATCACTGGTTATAGGTAAGTGAGAGGAATGGATGAAAGTAAGGAAAACCAAGAGAGAAGAAGCAGATGGAGAGAACAAAGGGCAACATTAAGGACAGCATGTATGGAAAAAGATATATGATAGGGAAACAAAATAAATTAATTCATAATGAAATAAAGAAAAATGAAAAGAGGAAAAAGGAGAGAAAGCTAAATAAAGGATAAAGGATGGATGGGGAAGGAATGATGATAGGAAGTATGAAATGTAGTGGAGAACTAGGATCCTACTTAGGGCATTTGAGCTACATCTGAGAATACTCCATTTAGGTTTGATATACCAAAGAAATTAAAAAGGGAGGGTGGAAAGAGAAAACTTAATGATGGATGAGGGGAGGAGGAGTTGGGGATAAAAAGTTGCTATGAAAATGCACATGGCGTCTAGAAAGAGGATGTAGGTAATTTGGAAAATATGAAACAACAATATAGAAAGCTGATGTGAACTTTATATTATGGGTCAATATTGATAATAAAAAGAAGAGTTAAAAGTATATATCACAGTCAACTGGAAGAGAGAATGAGCAAAAAGAAAATGGAACACTTGGCTAAAATGCATCAACATTTCTGAAGAAATCCTTAAGGAGTTCAAAGCAAGGAAAGGCTTTGAAGATGTACTAAAGGAATAGGTGTTAATGGGGGAAAATCTGGGATAAAGAAAACTTTTATACTAATACAGTGGAATAAAAAAAAGAGTAGACTAGGGGATGGAATAAGGAGAGAAAATGGAATAATAGAATGCTTGTCAAACTGTTAGCAAAAGTTTTGAATCAGTTGTTTCCCAAACTTAGTACGCTAATGGGACTGATATGCATGTATACTTATTCGTGTGCACTGAATTAGCCATCTTCACTTCTGTGACATATGTGAGCAAATAAATTATAAACTTCTGCAGTCCCAAAGTGTATGTACAAAGATTTGCAAATATTTTCTGAATGCGCTTTGCTAGGGTTTGTGGTCTGCTTCTACTTGATCTTCTTTGTTGAAGACATATTTAAAAAATGTCCAAACACACCAAGTAGAGTGAACCCAACCAAGACAGAGGCTCTCAGTACAAACAACAAACCATGTAAAGAGCTAAAAATCATTTATTGTGAGCGCTTTTGCAGTCAGATACTGCTTTATCAGACAACATTACAACCCACTGGGTTACATAAATACACCCATCAACCAATAAAAACATTTCATCAATCAATTATATAAAATAGATAACATTATAAAAGTAAAAGTGACATCATATGTATTCTGATACATTTCAAATAAAAACATTACACATACTGACCTGATACCATATAAAAAGCTTTGTCATTTAAACATAAATTAACACTACTTATAAACATTTCTGGCTTTGAGGGCAGGTTTAATGGAAACCCTCTCATTCACACCTCATCCTCTATTAACCCTCAACTGGATAATCCATCTCATCTCAGATGTTTCCGACAAATTCCTTATTTCACCCCACGTTCACTGACTATAATCATATCTACCACTAAAAATTTAAACTTATGTGATGAATTGTATTGTATAACATGTCTAGTTAATGCATTTGTAGTCAACATAATATTCATGTTGTATATATGCTCCCTTATAGTGTCCCTTAAACGTCTGCCAGTTTTGCCTCATAAAATGATAAACAATTCTCACAGTAGGCTAAATACACTAAATGACATGTGTTACAATCTGCCTTTGCCTTAAATGTTATCAGTTTACCTGTATCTGGATGTCTAAAACAATTAGATGAATCAATGTACTTACAGTAATTGCACATGGAACATGGAAACATTCCATATACAGGTTCATTGTCCAAAGACCTTTCAATAGTTAAGGGATAACACAGCATCCTTTTTAGTGATTTCTTGTTCTTATAAAGAAAATAGGGTCTCTCTCTCCAACCACTGATTTAAAATCTGGGTCCACTGTCAATATCTGCCAGTGTTTTTCCAATAGTCTATGTGATTTGTTTGACATTCCTCTAATAAACTATAGGCATTCTTATAAAAGATGTATTGGTCTGCCCAATGGTATCCTGCCATGAGCCCTCAGAAAAATAAGGTTTCCCCTTAGTTGTTCCTAGTTCTGGTATATTATCTAGTAGACTATCCACCTTCCCTTTTTTGTATCCTCTAGCTCTGAACCTACGCTTCAGAGAACTCAACTCATGAATAAATCCTGCATCACTGGCATTAAAGCTGACACTCTCATCCCCTGGCCCCTAACTAAATTTCTAAATATATGTGTAGGGATGCATACTTTGTCGACGTAAATATGTGTTCCTGTGACAAGTATTTCTAAAAACCTTGGTATCCAGGGAGCCATTTGAATTCTTTGAAATAGAAACATCCAAAAAATCTATTTCATCAACTGATTTGTTCGTGGTCATATTTAGATATGTGTGGAGCCCTTGAAGCTTATCAGTTCTTTTCCATATCATAAACAAGTCATCAACAAATCTACGATAGAAATGTATGTGTTGGCAATAAGTGGAATTCAAAATGTGCTGTTCTTCCCAAACAGCCAAGACAATATTGGTGTAGCTATTGGCACTGGATGTGCCCATAGCTATGTCATCCATTTGGAAATATAAATTTTTCAAACACAGAGAACTAGTTGCCCAAAAGTACCAATAACCAAAATAAAGGCAGCTGAAGGAGAATCAGGCAGTAAATGGCAAAAAAATCCAGCTTTAATCCACTAGGCAAAAACTGTAACAGCACTAAAACACAAATACAATAATGTATCTGTTCTTTGGTGCTGTTACAGTTTTTGCCTAGTGGATTAAAGCTGGATTTTTTATCATTTACTTCCTGATTCTCCTTCAGCTGCCTTTCTTTTGGTTTTAGATAGAAATCTTTATCAAACATAAATTTGTTATTGTCAAGTATCAATTCCATAAGTAGATGGATCAACTCAATAAATTTCACATCATGTTGGGTATACTTAACCACAAAACAACTTATCATATCAATGCCTACACTATTAGGTATTACAGTGAATAATGACTGCACATCAAAAGTCACTAATATATAGCCAGCAATGTCATGAGTTTTATCAGTGCACTTAAATAAGTTATTTAAGAAATGTTTGGTATCCCTCAAGAGTACCTCATTCCTATTAAGTATAGGTCTGAGATGTTTCTTGACATATATCAATAGAGGCTCTGTGCACCACTTTCTTCCTGCCACAGTTGGTGTAAGTGGTAGTAGTATGGGCTCTTTATGGATCTTGGGTAGACCATGTATCACGGGTATCTTAGGTGTATCAACCACAAAGTAATTATGTAAGTCTACACTAATAATCCCTCATAATAAACAATTATAAAGCATGCTGTGTACCCTGGTAATCACTCCATCAAGTTCACCTCTGTATAATTTCTTGTAACTACTGGATTCACTCAGCATCTGTGTCATTTTGGAAAAATAAAAGGCATAATACATTAACACTATAAGATGTTTTTTGTCAGCAGGTCTTATTGAAACGGATATATCATTCTTGAGATCAAAAATGGCTGATTTAAATTAATAAACACACCCTTATACTTCTGTACATCAAATAATTTCAAAATCTCATCCTCACATAATTTCTCCTACATTTCTAGAGTAGGATTATTAACTGGTATATACATACTGGGTTTAAGAAATTGAATGACATTATTATTTCCAGAATCCTTAAACAATAGCTTAAGCATTACATTTCTTTGAAACAATTTCAAGTCAGTTATTGTGTCCATTACCTCAACCTTCTGTGCAGATATGAAATTTAATCCTTTCTGTAACAATGATATCTCACTCTCAGTCAGAACCTTCGAGGAGATGTTCCAAATTAATGACTGTTCTTCTGTTGCCACATCCTCTTCAATGATCCATTGTTCCCCAAGCCTTGTTTCAAATTTTTCTTTGTTCTCCCTCTGCTTGTTGACTGTTGGCCCAAACTCTGTTCCTAAATAGGTAGTGGAAATAAAAAGGGACTGCTCTGATGTACTTTTATTCATCGAGGAAAAAAAAATCAGAAACCTGGTATTGTAGATGTAAACAATGTTGAATTTGTGTTTTATGAGAGCTGGATATCCCCATTTTTCTCCTAGCTCCCATAGCACTTTCCATTACATTATGTGACAATGTCAGCATCTTAGGTACTTGTTCCTGCTCCAATGAGTCAGCGGTCACATGCTCCTTATTCCCAGCTTCAATTGGTTGACTTGATTCTAAGGAACACTCAACAGGTGTCCGTTCCATGAATCTGGGCCAAGAAAAAACTTGCCCCAGTGAAAAATCAGTTCTATCCCTATCAGTCTTCTACTGTATGGATAGTAAAGGTTTCCTTTCAAATATAGCAACAGTGTCAAGAATATTACTTAGTTTACTATCCAAAATTTCTGCAGGAAACCGTTCATACAAACTATTCTGTAGGGATATAATATTCTCAATTAATCTCTCCTCCTCTGGTTTAAAGAAATATATCAGGAGTTTCAAATAAGTATAGCTCAAGTCTAATTTAATGTCCTACCTATATATGTAATTGCTAGCAATTTCTTTTCTGTATGATCATCTCTTTACCCATACATAACTAATCTATTTTCTTGAAACAGCACCATTCCTATACCATTCTGACTGGCATCTACGTATGACACAGTTTTATTTCTCATGTTGTTATTATATTATATATATATATATATATATATATATATATATATATATATATATATATATATATATATATATATATATTATTATTATTAGTAGGTTAATAAGGTGCATATGTGAAATCTTTCTGAGCACTGAAAACTATGTTCTTCTTCATGGTTCCATTCCCATATGACAACTTCATTTAATAGCTTGATGCAAAGCTTAATTATCTCAGAAATATTAGTACAGACTGCAAGAAGCTATTTCATTCCTAGCAGCCCCTGTATATTTTCTGTCTTCTAATTTTGGCATTTATACTAATTATGTGACTTTTCCTGCATTAAGATATAGTACTTCTGATAACAGAACATGAACCACATTGTTAAAGTGCAGTTTAAAATATAGATAAATAACATTAATTATCTTTAGTCTTGAGTCAAGAATAACTCTTCAGGATGCGCAAACATTTTATTTTTATTTAAATCCACATATGTCAGTGCTGGGAAACTATCTTCATAGCAGTTAGTAAATCAGTCTCACCAAGCAATAAAAATACAGTTTTTATTTTATTTTTTTTATCAGTGTCATGCATGTAGAATACTGATATTAACCAATAGGATCTCTGCAGACCCGCATGCTTCTCACTTAATGCTACACGTGAACATTTAACAATCATGTTTTTAATAACAATAATGTTTTAGAACAACACAGGCCACCTGGCCTGTTAATCAGTCTTGTTTTCTTGACCTTGTATATTCCAGTACCAGTAACATTCTAACTCCCCAACATTCCTTGTAACTACCCATCCCAGCATGGAAAGGTCAGAGCTTACATACAGTGTGTTCTTAATTGATTTCAGAAACCAGTCTTTATAACATCCCTTAACCCCTTCAGCACTTTTTTTACCTTCAGTCATCTGTTAATATACTTGCAGCTTGATATTAGAATGCAGTTGTGAAGCACTCAGAATTGTATAAGTATTTGTGGTTTGCATAACTATGCATCTATAAACTGTAAGAATACAGCGCAGACAGCCCAACAAATTGCAGCACACTGGTTTATTCAGAGACAGCACTCCACAAAGTAAAACATAAACACTTATAGCTGCAAGTATGTTTTCATCTATACAGACTTCCACAGATGCATAGAAGAATGTATCTCACAAGCAGCAGTTTAAATACTTCTAAATAAATAAATGGTGCCCCTCCAATCACAGTGCAACTATTTAAAATATCAAATTGTGACAGAATAAAATATAATAGGATAAAATGTATCACATAAAAATCCATGTAATATATAAATAAATACACATTTAAAGCATTTAAAACACAAATACCCCATGTTTCTTGAAAATAAGGCTGGTAGACAGGGTAGATTTAAGCCTATTTTAGGCAAGGACCTTAATACTGTGAACACCAACACAGATATGCAGGGTGCTGATAAACACACTGATATAGAGCCATCTCTTGTCAAAGCCTTAATTACTGAAGTATACTGAAGTATACAGAAACAGTACCTTCTTAAAGGTACATTAAATGCATATAATTTAGAGTTTTCTTCTTCTGGCGTTGTTTGGCATGAATATTGTTTCACAGTTAATACCAAACATAACATAGCATTTGACATAGTCAGTTCTATGTTTTCAACTGTAAGTAGTGAATAAAGCTCCTATGTATGTATTTAGTTATTTATTCAGATATTATACATCAGTAGAAAGTCTTGTCTTGTTCTACAATAGTGACAATACTAATTACCTATTCATCATTTATTGACCCAGAATTCCATTCATTTCAGTTCCTGCTCTTTTCTGTTCCTGAAAGTAACTAACACTTTCCTTGGAATATATCAGTGGCATATCATCGGAATATGTTATATATGGCATTCTCCTAGAAAACTTCCTAAGCCTGTAAACAAGCCATCATTGTTGTCAAGGATATCATTGTTATTGACTCTCTCGGCTTAATTTTTCAAACTCTCCTGGTTTTCTAATACCATGACAGGAATGGTCCCCATTCCTAAGTCAAAGGGATTAAAGTTCATGAAATTAGTATTGTTTCAGTCTTTGATGTTAGCCAAAAGTGCTCCTCGCAGCACCTGCAATGTGCCCAGAATTGACTCCTTCTGCAATTCACATGGAGTTACATGTATTGGTAAGATATTTAAATAAGACTGTAATTTTTTATTTTCATAAGACCCGTTGCTCCTACTACTATCGGAACTGTCTGGATATCCTTTTTCCACATTCCTGTCTTTTCTGTTTGTAAATCCTGGTATTTTATGACTATGCCTCTCTGTATGTAAGACACTGTCATCACTGGCTGCAGCAATTTCAGTCATCAATACTACTTTTATCTTCTTTTCATGGACTGCTATATTTGTTTTTTTCACATCTAATTTTTTAAACTGTAGGTAATGGGTAATCCATGTGATATAAACTTTATTATACAACTGCCCCCCATTAATATTCAAAAATGTGCACGCTGATTGGTCAGCATGCACGTTGTAAATCAGAGTTATAGTAATGGAAAAAGGTCCAGTCCTCCGGACTTTTTCCATTACTATAACTCTTTTTTCACACTGTTTCGCTATATTAAACGAGTTTAACATAGCGAGACAGCTTTAAAAAAAGCAACGGAGATTCTCCATTGCTTTTTTAAAGCTGTCTCACTATGTTAAACTCCTTTAACATAGCAAGACAGTTTGTAAAAAGCAACGGAGATCTTGCTTTCTCTGTTGCTTTTTTCAAAACTGTCTCGCTATGTTAAATGGGTTTAACATACCGAGACAGCTTTAAAAAAAGCAACGGAGATTCTTCGTTGCTTTTTTTAAAGCTGTCTCGCTATGTTAAACTCCTTCTTTCTCCTGCTTTCTCTGTTGCTTTTTTCAAAACTGTCTTGCTATGTTAAATGGGTTTAACATACCGAGACAGCTTTAAAAAAAGTAACGGATACTTAACCATAGTGTCAGTTGTCCTGATTTTAAGAAATTTATTTTTTTTTGTTATTGATCGTGTGTTACCAAGCTGCAGGGGTGGTGATGATAGGCTCCTGGTAGAAAACAAAGAACTTAGGTGGCAACTGAGGCTTAATGCCATGCAACCACCGGGACTAAATGAAGGCATTTCTCTTATGCCTGTTCTAAAGCAGAGATCCAATTTTATTTAATTAATTTTAGGTTACTGGCCAGAATGTCTATTTTACACTTGAACCAGGTCTGTTACACTTTGGGAATCTCGCAAAAATCCAGTTTGCAATAATGGGCGGGTAAAATTGTTTAGGATTTTACTTAGATAAAAAAAACATTATTTTGGGTTTCAGTTTGATGAAGTGTAGTAGCATTTTCTGTTTCCACTGTAATTCATTTATTTTCCATATCTAAGTGTTTTTTAACCTTTAGGGAGCTTCTTTTAAAGTATCACCACGTGTTTATTTAGTTTTTTTAACTAATTGCATGGTTATGACACCCTGTGAAAATGTTTATACCACATTATGTATTACACATATTGCAAAATGTTTTTTATTTGTTGAACATGAAGTGATTTGCACTAGGCACTTTTTAATTGCTGGTTACTGCAATGTATTGTTATACTGCTGATGACTGGTTAAATACTTGATTGTTTGATGGTTTTAACTATTTATATAACTGTATCGTTATGGTTCCTTTGACTCTGATGAAGCCAATTACTGGCGAAAGCGCTTAGTCTAAGGAACTTATTGTGATTAATAAACTCTGTGTGGTTCTGGTCGACTGTTGGGATTGTTTTTTCCACCTTACATATATTAAAATAAGTGTTGTGTCCTAAAAACTTACTATGTCAATCCATAGTCAACAGTGCCATCTAGTGGCCTAAATATAAATAAATTGTAGGAATCAAATAAATATCATTCAAATACAAAAAGTGCAAAACAGTTTTTTTTAAAAACAGGTTAAAAAAATTCAATAAAATCCATACACTGTGAAAATTATTAATGTAGTTTAGGTTAAAATGAATAAAATAAAATGGAGTAAATATACCATCAAATAATAAGGATGCTATCTTATAGTCTAGCAGCTCGGGGGCCAGGGATATATTTTCATTTAAGCCCAGTAGTCTATTGGCTTCTAAAGTCAGTTGCCAATAGACCTCCCTGTATTCTATTTTGGTCTCCCATTGTCCCCCTCTTAGATCATGAGTTACTTCTTCTAAAACAAAAACACTGAAACCACTCTGTTTACATCCTAATGTATGCTTCTATAACTCATTCTTTATATTTTTCATCTGTACATCATAAAGATGTTTATATACTCAGTTTTTAAGTTTATGTATAGTTTTTCCTATGTAAAAAGCAGCACAGCCCTTACACTCAACTAAATAAACTACCCCTACATTGTTACAGTTCAAGAAGGTGGTAGCTTCAATAAACCTATCCCTTGCCTTTATATAAATAAATTCCCTGTTGGATATGTAGGAGCACTGTCCACATGCCCCACACTTAAAAATGTCAGGTCTTTTTTGCCCCCTCATCTTAGGGTTTTGTTCTAACATCTCCTTAAGTTTTTACCTTTTTTCATGACAAATCTGAAGGGTTTCTTAAAATAGGTTCTAAGTCTGAAAGGCTAGCAAATGTTTTCCAATTACAACTAATCACATCTTTGATGTTTCTATTATCATTGTTAAAGTACACGGTGTATGGTTCCTTGTATTTCATATCATTGTTAATAATTGCTTTCTCCAAAATCTTGTTGTATCCTTACTATCATCAACAACTAATATACATTTATATTTAACCATTCTTTCATTAACTACTATATTCATCACCTCTTTAATCATACTCACAGGATATTTTCTCTACTCAAACATGTTATACGGGGTTTTACATTCATTTTAAAAATTATCCTCTTGGGAAGTCATCCTAGATGCCCTGATGTATTGTCCCTTAACAATACTTCTTTTTTGTTTGTAAGGGTGGGCACTGGAAAATATAAAGAATTGGAGAATATGTGTTTACAATGAATCTTGGATTTAAAAGCCTGAATCTCATCCATCTTATATATAGTTACATCCAGATAGTCCATCCTATCCTTGGTAATACTAAAAGTGTATTTAAGAAAAGCATTGGTCTGATTTAATGTAGTTGAAGAGCTCATGAAACATATTTCAGATCCTCCTTAAAAGGTACAAATATCATCCAAGTATCTTTTATAAAAGTTTAAAAATTTTGCAAATGTGGAATTAAATAAAAAACTTTTGTTCCCAAATGAACAACAGTATATCTGCATAAGTTGGGGTACAACAGGCCCCATTGCTGCTCCACTTTCCTCTTTAAAAAATTCCCCTTCACGATATAAAAAATTGTTGTGCAGCACAAATTCCATTAATTTGAGGCAAACCTTAAAGTTATCATTAGAAAACCCTTTCCTGTCTACTAGTGCTTCTTCAAACCATAAAATGCCAGTAGAATGAGATATCACAGTAAAAAGGTCCACAATATGTATTATTGCAAAAAGTTATCTCTTTTTTTATACAAGTTAGATTTAATACCCCTTAAAAAGTCCCAAGAATCTTTCAATATGCTACCTTGCTCTATCCAGACATTTTTATTTTAATTTAGACTCTAAAAACTTAGCTATATGATATGTATTGGAGCGATTAGCCACTACTACTGCCGTAAAAGGCATTGAGGCAGCTGTACCCATTTGGAATAAGCACAGGGCTAATTCAAGGAGCAGGCTATCATGAGGGAATCCCAATATTAACAAACTATATAACAAAAGGAAGAAAACTATAGCCAGAACTAGGGAGTGCAATACCCAGAAAGGCAAGAAAACACCTCATCAAATTAAATAAGCAATTCTAGAGTCTTATCAAGTCTGCCAATGCCAAATCTGAGGTAAAGATAGCCTCGCAGGCAAAAGACAACCATAAGGCCTTCTTTAGCTGTGCTTACACCCTCAAAGATAATACATAACAATGTGTTGAAATGATTGTAAATGGAATCATCTATACAGAGCCAGAGGATATAGCAAACCTACTGTATTATAAATTTATCTCTAGTTTTACCCCCATTCCCTACCTGATACATTTCAATGGATACCCTCAGTCATAACTCTCTCTGCAAACAAGTCCTCTAACTGCTCTTCAAGGCAAAGAATACTGCATCTATGGGCACTGATAATATCTAAGGCTGCTTTCTGAATAGCATAAAACAAGAGCTACCAAGCCTTCTGAAATCACAGTTTAACCCTACCTTCCAAACTGGCTTCATGTCTAGTGAATGGAGGAATGCAACAATTATCACTCTGTACAAGGGTGAGCCATCTACTGACCTGGGTAACCACAGACTCATAAGTCTGACTAGTTTCATATATAAAGCCATGGAAGGAATTATTAAGGACAAAAGAACCCTTCAGACACTTGATCCAACACCAACACAGGCTGTTTTCATCAGATGCAGATTGTGCCTATTCAGCCTGATGGACTTCTTTGAGAAAGCCAGCATAAGTGTGGATGAGGGCAAAATGGTCCACACTGACTGTCTTGAACTGGCCAAATCATTCAACACTATTCCCCATTTGGGAACTGCAGACAAACACATGAAACTAGGAGTAAACACCAATGTCAACTGTTTGATGGACAACTAGTTCGGAGATAGGACAGAGGAAGTGAGGATAGTATAGTCTACCTTTACAAAAAGGTCAGTTACTATCAGAGTCCCCTCAGGGCTTGGTGCTGCAGCTGCTCCATTTTGGCATCTATTTCTTGGAAGTCAAAGCTAATGTCAAAATCCTCTGCTTGACCAAATTTGTGGACAACTGCAAGCTTGGTAAAATCATAGAATTCCTCAAGGACACTACTATCCACCAAGAGGGCTTGTTAAAAACTTATAATTAGTGCCACAGCCATGGTATAATACTGAGTGCCAAAAAAGGTATAATAGTATCCTTTGAAAAGACTGCCATTCCTGGGAATTACCACACAAAACAATACATCCCTAAGAGTAGAACCAGTGGTTAGGTACTTGGAAACAAATGTGGACAGTGACTTGGCCTTTGACCATCACATGTCTACAGTTGTAAGGAACTCATTCTATATTGTACCACTTATATGAAAGGGTATGGCATCCAGGTTGAAAGATGTCATTGTCTGACTGTACTCAGCCCTCATCAGACCAGTCATTGAGTACAATGTTCACTTTTGTATTTACTTGACCAGGCATATGCAACAACTGGAACACCCCTAGAGGTTCCTCAGAAAAAGAATACAAAGTGTAAACAACATGGAATACACAGACTGACTTGTAGCCTTATCTTTATACTCAGTGTCCTATAGACCACTGAGAGGTAATCTATGCCTGGCTTACAAGGCATCATCAGATCCTGTATTGATGGACTTGCTGCACATCTACAAGTCTAGCAGCATTAGAAATTCATACTGGAAGGACCTAAACCTCATTTGCAATGTAAACAGAACATGTTAGAGGGACAGGTATGTATCTCAGAGATTACCCCTACTCTGGAACAGGCTACACATCAATGTGAAGCAGAGTTCATGCTTGCCCTATTCAAATGCAATCTGAAGTACTGGATGGGAAATCAAAAATTTACCCCTGGACTAGCTAGCACACATGCCCTTATTGGACATAGGCAGCTTGTAAATGTTCAACCACTTAGACCCCATTATATGCCCCTGGGAGATTTATCCTGTCATTTAAATGTGATAAAACCTGACTAGTCTTATAAAGGCCTCCTAGGGCCATTAGCCTAGTAATTTCCTCTGAACCTATGAACCTAAGCATTCTTGATGACAAATATTCGATCCCCACATCTTCATTCCCGGATAAGTCTAGTTCTGTCACTACACTCGCTATCCTACTCAACCACTGAGTCTCATTCTTGAACACAAGCTATTCACAGATGATCAGATATCTTGCCTCTGTACCCACTGGTGAAAACATGCCTTGGTATTAATGTTATTCATATACATGCTAGTCTTACAGCAATGGAGTACCCATTATAGTTTTACATATCATAATGAAAGACTCCAGAATTATGTTTATTAAGATTGTGTAGGGTTGCAGCATGTGAACAGTGCAAACATACCGTTAGGAAAATGTGAAACAATCATCTTGTATGTAGGGTAAATTATCTGCAAGTTGGGTTGACTCATCCACCAATACAAGAAATTCACAACAATCACCAATGGGCAAATGTGAAAACTAAAATAAGCTTTAAATCCTTTTTCGTCAACTATGGCCATCTTCCAAATAAAACTAATTGAATCAGTGTAGTTACTATATCAGACTCGTGCAGATTTATACAGTGTGCTGGTTGTAATGACAAAAGAAGGGCTATGCTAGTCAATTATTTGATACAGTGACTGCTTATGTCTTGTGCAATGAATTTGACCATGAAATGGTTTGTCAATGAGCCAGATATAACTGGTGTGAAGCCAGTGAAAAATTCCAGGCTAAAGGGGAGCAGTTAAAATGTAATGTATGTTTTCTTTTTCTTCTCTCTTCATAATCTCCACTCAGACTGTTATTCTCATGGCTGAGGAATGTGTATATTTTGTCTTTTTGAATATAAAAGAACCAAGAATGTCTTTTGATGTGTGTTGGATCTCCAGCCTTGCTTTTTCCTGTTAATAATGTAGCAAAGAAAGGTGAAAGACCAGGAACTGTCATTTGAGATGTAGTTGCAGGGGTCTGCTTTGGTCTGCCAAATTTTAACTTACTGAAAATCACAACAGCGAAACCAGAACATCTAAATCGAACCATCACATTCACAAAGTTTACTTCAATGAAACACAAGTTGCACATGTCTCACAGTGCTCAGAACTTCTCAATGGAGATTATGATACAGTGACGATCGGGAAATGTACTCTTTTCTTCACTGCAGTGCAGGGGTGTGGGGGTGCAGAGTGGTTTGCCCCTCTGCAAAAATGTAAAAAAAATATATGTTTTTGTTTTTTGTTTTTTGTTGTAGCAGCTGGCATTTCGTTGATGTAAACTTCGTGAATGTGACAGTTTGGTGATGTCCGATTTTGATGTTCTAGTCTTGCTGTTGTGATTTTTGGTAAATTAAAATTTCAGTGGACCAAAGTAGACACAATTGCAGAAGGGCATAATAATGTGAATATCATTATGACACCAGCGTGGCATCCAAAAACCAGAAACAGATTTGTGTGTGTATTAGCAATTTTTACTGCTGCTATGGTGAAAACAATAACCGATCTGGCTACTTGTTTTCCTTAGGCCAGCATAAGGGAGATTAGGTCATGTGATGAATACTTTGGACTGGGAAAATTACAATTGTATATTTTATGCTGTACTATACTATGTTATGCTATGCCATCTTAAGTTTGCTATGTGGTGTATCCACCTGAAAAATGCCTATCTGAAGATTTTTTTTATTAATGTATCTAACTTACCTAACCTGTGATAGCTATGGGTAGTATTTCTGTAGCAAGCTATAGCCAGGGAACCTAGGCATATAGAGCTTATTTTTTATTGTCTGCACCCTGTCAATTTTTTATTACTTTTTATTTTATTTTTCTCTGTATTTTAACTTATTTATATTTTAATCTGTATTTACACTGCTTTCTTTATTATTCAAATAAAGTTAATTTATTAACCTTTATGCATTTGTGTCTGATGTCCAGTATTTATTATATATAAATATATGTACTGTTGTTTATCTGAAAAGAAGATAATCATTATTTACATTGTTGGTTAATAAGCTGTGTGGTACAAATCTCCCATTAGACTACTCAGGCCTAGTATTAGTGAGATTAATTGGCATGTTTATATTTGACTTGATTAACGGCAACTATATACTGTGTGCCTCTTGCCTAAACCTGGAATTGTGGCAACACTACCATGCTAGAAAAAAAGCTGTTGGGAAATGGAGAATTCTGCCAACATTCCCTGGTAGGTGTGTGTGTGTGTGTGTGTGTGTGTGTGTGTGTGTGTGTGTGTGTGTGTGTGTGTGTGTGTGTGTGTGTGTGTGTGTGTATGTGTGTGTGTGTGTGTGTGAGAGTCTGTCTGAAAATAATAGTTTGTGTGAAAGGCAGTTATCATGGGCAAAGGAGCAATGGAAGACATTGATTCACAGAAAGATTGATGAGATAGGTGCCTGGTTTGCTTGGCCAAAGACTCAGCTATGTAAATGGCCTGTGTGCAATCCAGTCTGAGTGTGGTGGTTGGAAATCATACCCAGAACAGCAGTGCATATGCTCTTTATGGTCTTGGAGCTGGGTTTTATTTTGTGAATTAGTTATTGAAACAGACCTGTATGTACTTCATTGCTATTACTTTACCCTTTGCTGGCAGTAGTGGGATTCAAACCCCACTGGTGTAGCCTTCTTAACATCACAGTGGATGGCATCCTGTCATCTGGGTACCACATCTGTGTCAGTTTTGCATTCCTTGTGTTACATTTAATGGCAGTGGTGCCAACCTCCACAACACATGCCATAGAGGGTGTTAGAGACTCCTTTAATGACTTAAAGTAAGTCTAAGCCTATGTATTAATGAAGGGGATTTGTCAGTTTCTCAGCTTGTTAAACCACTTGACTGTGACCATATGAACAATGGGCAATTCCCCAGTGGGATCACAAATAACTAAACAATGAAAACTGAAAACTACAGAGGGAACAAATTATCTGGAAAAGAAATTTCATTTATGTTCCAGGTAAGTCAAAGCAGTATATGATATAAGAAATGTATGTCAAAACATGACAAAATCTTAAACATCATGCCTAAAGGTGTGAAATTATCTTTCCTTTTTACATAGAAGAAAGTGTTTGCATGCACTGTTATGCATGTGAACACTTTTCTGTATAAAAAGAAAAGTTTGTTTTGCAGTCTTTAGAAAATTACAGAGTTTAAAGATATCCTGTGAATGGAGAAGACTAAACATATGGAGCTGCATTTATGGCATTAATATTAATGGCAGAAGAGGAGGAATTTACATCACTTTAGGTTTTAGCTCTAATTATGTTTGATCAGCATAGGTAAGTAACTGTGCATTAGTTATGTAATTGCCAAACTGTTAAATTAACAAATTGGCAAAAACAATAAAAAAATTTTTTTTTTTTTTTTGCCAAAATGTTAATTTAACAGTTTAGCAATTACATAACTAATGTATAATTACTTACCCATGCTAATCCAGCATAATTAGAGCTGAAACCCAAAGTAACCTAAGCACCTCCTGCCCAGGAATTAATATTAATGCCGTAAACACGGCTCCATGTGTTTAGTCTTCCACATTCGGAAGATATCTTTAAAACTCTGTAATTTTCTAAAGGTTGCAAAACAAACTTTTCTTTTTATGCAGAAAAGTGTTTGAATGCACAAAGATGCATGTTAAAACTTTTTTGTGTGAAAAGGAAAATTTGTTTCACTCCTTTACATATGGGGCGGATTCATGAACAGTTAATATCTGGTGTACTATCAAGTGTGATGTGTACACGATAGCATGCTATTTTGTATTCACTAAATGACTCTACATTGTGTAGAGCCACCAAACAAAGGTAAACAGTAGAGTATGCTTATGAAAGCAAAATCAGCAGACTTAACCAATCTAAGATGGTGGGCCTATTCAGAAAGCTACAAAGTAATCATGTAGACATGGTGTAGATGGTGTAGCTCATTGTCATTAACTCCAACACTGATTGGAATACAGCCACCATTACATTTTGAAAAAAGAGCAATGATAGTGGCTGCTGTTGCTCCCTTGCATGTGTATATGCAACAGGCACAAATCTATGCTGCTGCAATTGCCTATAAACCTCATCCAAGGAGAAAAAAGATGTTCAGACCCCATTTAACATATCATGGACTGCATGATATTGAAATAGCATAGTGATACAAGGTTGATAGGGAAACACTTCAGGAACTCTGCAACCTCTGCCACCCCTACCTCAGACCCAGTGAAAATTGAGGAGAACCTGTAACAGTGGAAACTAAGGTATGTGCAGCATTAAGGATATTAGCTACTGGGACATTCCAGAGACCCAACAAGGATATACTAGGGGTGTCACAAGCCTCAGCCTCAAGAATATTGTACCAGTGTCTTAATGCTATGCTAGAACATGCAAGGGAGTACATTTATTTTCCACACACACATGCACACACCAGAGGAGAGAGCAAGAACAATGCAGGAATTTTATGCTGTAGCACATTTCCCTGAATTTTGGGGGGCCATAAACTGCATTTAAATAGAAATAAAAGCCCCACTTGGTGAATAGTGATGGGCATACATCAACAAGAAGGAGTTCCAGTCAGTAGTCTACTGCCAGGTTGTCTGTAATGCCTGAAGGATCATCGTCAATGGGTGTGCAGGCAACCCAGGCAGTTACCATGACTCAGACATATGGCGCACCTCTTAGCTTTACACAAGGCTTGCTAGGGTGATGTTCCACAAGGCCATCTACTGAGTGATGTAGGTTATGCACTGGAACTGTGGTTCATGACACCCATTAGAAATGTGGACACACCCACAGAAGAAGGATACAAAGATGCCCATGCTCAAACTAGAAACATTATAGATTGTGTTCGAAAACAATAAAATGAGATGCTGAAAGATGAACAGAAAATGTGGACACAATCCTTTTAGCGCTTTTGTTCACTTTATTAATTTGAACTTCATTAGAAAATGAAAACCTCTCGCACTTACCCCAATATAACAGAGTAAAACATATCACATGACATCAATCTATCAATTGGAATACATTGCCTTAAAGCAACAACCAGTACAAATACTGACAAATAACTATTAAAATACTAAGCACATAAAAAAGAATGTAAAACAATGTAAAAAAGTATATCACTTACACAGTGATAATGCTTCATCAAAAATAACTTTCAAAAAGGTTTAATATCATCTTAATGTTAAAAAGCATTTAATATTAATAATTTCATTTAAACCTGGTATCTTGTCTGCTACCAGGTTGATTTGCCATAAGGATTCTTTACATTCCAGTAAAATCTTATAATTGCCTGTGAATTTATTTTTAGCTCATTTTTAGCTACACTAAGACAGAAAAGGTAAATTTCTTGAAGTCTGGACAGATATTTGCATGCTTGGCCAGGGCATTAGCAAAATTTTTCTTTCAAAGTGTGTTCATATATTATAGAGTGTGTGTTTGGCATACAGAAGTCACAGTTACACTGTCTAGACAGATCAGTGGGTGCCCTGCAGTACAACCCAGGCACCTGTGCAGAAATTCTCGCAACCTGTGCCATGTTGCACAATATCATCTGGAGGAAACAGCTGCAACAGGGACAGCAGGGGTCAGGACCAAACATTTCTGGACCACAGGCAGGGCCAGCACCTTCAGCACATACAGACAAGGATTCTGAGGGAGAATCTCCAGCTGCAGAGGGAACCAGGAGACATAGGCATGCACAATATGCCCTTGCCCTGGCTAAGAGGCAAAGGACAGCATACACACTTACCAGCTATGACTCAAAGGTTAGCACACACGCACTCACCAGTGAAGGAATACATATAACAACCTAAGCACATAAAAATATTAAAAGTGATGCCTTCTGATGCCCACATAATTTACTTACCCAATGTAATGGCTGTATGGATAGCACCAGATAGAGACAGCCCCAAAGCACATGATATGTAACTGCAGTAATATCAAGATAAGTGTAAAACCTGTATTAGATGAACACACATGCAAGAAGATAAATATAAATGATATACCTGCTTTCAACTAGCACTTGTGTGAGGTGTCCTCCAATGGCATTCATGGCTTAAGGAATGATATTTGCAATATACAGCTATGCATTGTACACAATAGCTGGCATCAAGCCATTTACTTATCCACTGTACACAAAACAGTCAACATGACAATTTTATCAACAGGTTCACTAGTAGAGCAGTAAGAAGGAATGGAGTGTCAGTGGTTCGAATGCATGGCTTACAATACTAGCTGAAAAAAAGCCTTTCAGAAATGAATATTTACAAAAACATCCAAAATCCTGTTATGTAATACATATGCATAAAACCAAAATAGTGAGAAAGACTCTCTTCGCTATCCATTTTGTGCATCAGACATATTTGCAATCCTAAGTCAAACCCAAATGAGCAAAGGGCATGGCACAGTCATCATCATTTGCACCGGGTGTGTGTTGGGGGGGTGCAGTAAGCCAAGGCTGACACCAAAGCAAGTGAGTTTGTACCAGTATGAAACACAAAACATTTTGTAAAGTAAGAAAGGTCTCAGGGCCATTAACAGGAGAGGCATCCTAATCAACATTAAGATTTTCCTTGATTGCATGTGTGTGGGTCAGGGGTCCCCTACAGATGATTGAAATCCCAAAAAGCCGACTTTCATATGGCCAAGATCATATGATTGACTTTTGGAATTTCGAACACCTTTTAAAAAAAAAGCACAAAACAAAAACTTACCTACACGTTGCTAACAGGGGGCAAGCCACCCTGTACCCCTACACCCCCTGCAATTTAAATATACCAACTCCCAGATCACAGTGTGGAAAATGGAGATTTTCCCATTCTACACTGTACGGAGATGACTGTTCTGAACATTTGAAATTCCAACAGTCACTCATATGGTCTCGGCCATATGAAAGTGTTTTTTTGGGATTTCGATCATCTATAGGGGACCCGTGGGTCAGTATGGTAAGTTTTTGTGAAAAGTGCACGTCTGCATGAACACAATCAAGTTCTATGCTAGCACTATGTGCTACCATGTCAGATGGGTGCGAGTTATGCATGACAGAGTTGTCAGTTCAGTGTCATCACTACCGGCCATGAGAAATGCCTCTGCCAGGAGTTGCACTGCCATTTCCATGTCTCTGGTTTAAAGTGGGGGGTGCTACCTGAACATGAATGATGTGTGCTGGGCAAGGTCTCTTGATGATTACATCCAGGGCTCTTACCTCATGGCCTACCATGTCTGGCTATAGACACTGCATTCACTGATGAAGCAGTGGAAGTAGTACCACTATGGGAGCAGCCATGTCGGCCAAATCCAGAGGATGTTGCAGCTCTATGGGCAAGTGTATGTTCCAGCAGATGTTCCATCACAGACACTGCCCAATCCAGTGCATCACTCATCTTATCCAGTGAGTCAAGTACATGGTTGAGGCAGTCATGCATGTCAGAATGCACCACATTTAGGACTTGCAGTCTCCTCTGAGGCTCCAGTGGAATGTGCCTGAGCCTCCATGACTGCCTTATACATACTTCTGATGGCACATTATGACACAAGAGCATCAGGATAAGGGTGGACAGTAGGCCTCCTCTGAGCACCTCTGTTAACCCTCCTATGTGGTAAAACTGTTTAAACAATGACACCAGTGACAACCAAAATTAAATAATAAAATCACTGTGTTGCAGCCAAAACTCTCCACAAACTTCCAAAGGTATCAAACGTTTTATTGAGACACAAAAATGTTTAAAAAGTATTCATTGAGTGCTTTCATCCCCTCAGAATGGGGACTCCATCATAATACATGCCTTCTGTCAAGTCCAACGTTTATAGCCCAATGTGTTGATGATATCACAGCCACACAAATGCATTTAAAGGCACAATCACTTTAAAAAAAAATACAGCTTAAAAGCTTTCCTAACTTCATGAAAATTATTAACATAGCCTTTTGTCCCCAGCTCTCTTAATTAACAGGGGTTTTACAGAAATAACATCATTTAAACCTATGCCCTCCCCTGCCTGCAGCTTGATCTGCCATTTGACTTATTTTTCTTCCATTAAATTTCTATAGTCCCCCCCAGAGTTAACTAATACTTTCTCTAAGATTCCAAAATGGAACCCCTGAAAATTCCTACAAACTAGAAAATGCCTATACAGTGCATTATTATTATTCTTAGTGGATATCTGATACACGTGTTCATATATCCTATTATGTAATTGCCTTTCGGTTCTGCCAACATAATATGCTGGACATCCCTTACACAGTGCAAGGTATATGACACCTGATGTGTGACAGTTGCCCTTGACAAATTCTACTTTTGTTTTAAGGATATGTTCTAAAATAACCATTTTAAAATCTGCTATGTAGCAACATAGTGAACAGGATCCCCACTTTATAGTACCATCATACTTGTTAACTTGTTTGTTCTTCACATGTTCAAAACTTTCTTTTATGTTTACCCCAGTTTTGTATACATAGGAAGGTCTCTCTCCTGTAAGCTTTTCAAATCTGGGTTTCCCCTGAGAATGGCCCAGCTTTTTTCCACTATATCCTTCACTTTCCCTACCTTCCCCCAGTATGGTAAAATCATGGCCTTTTCAAAGTTTTTTTTTTTTTGCCCCTGGGGTGATTCTCTAACCATGTTAAAATTTCCTAATAGGGGTTTAAATCTCTTACCCCATTCCCTTCTAACATAGTCCACATTTTCCTGAACCATGCTCTGTGGGTATCCTCTTTCACAGAACATTTCCGCAACTTTCTGTAATTTATTCTCAAGGTCACCAGCCAATGATGTTATTCTAGCAACCCTTACCATCTGACCTTTTACAATACTAGGTTTTTGATGGGGGGGGGGTGACTACTTGTGTATTCAAGGTAAGAGCTGCTGAATGTAGGTTTTCTGTATATTTCAGATGTAAAACCACTTGGGGGTTTGAAAATCTGAGTGTCAATGTAACTAATGGACAAGGGTTACTTGTGTGAGTGAATTTTAAGAAACTGGTAGTGGAATTCAAATACTGAACAAATTCCTCCACTCTTTCTATAGAACTATTCCACAGAATAAAAATGTCATCCAAAAATCTTACGTATAATTTGACATTTTGAAAAATATTCATATTTAAAGACTTTAATTAAATCCCAGTCAAGGAGAACCAGGTTTGCAAATATGGGAGCACATGAGACACCAATAGCAACTCTTTTGTTTTGTTTGAAGTATTCTCCTTCAAAATATATACAGTTGTAGTCTAAAACTACCCCCATGAAGTCACCTATTAAATTTACTTTCTCATTAGAAAAGCCTGACATTTTATTCAAACACCACATTTAGGACTCACTCAGTCTCTTCTGAGGCCCCAGTGGAATGTGTCATGACTGCCCTATACATACATCTGGTGGCACATTATCACACAAGAGCCTCAGGATAAGTGTGGACAGTAGGCCACCTCTGAGCACCTCTATTAACCCTCATATGTGGTACCATGCCCTCACGATAGCTACGGGCGGATTCAACCAGCACTGCAACTGGAAAAACCACACTACCCTAATCAACTGTGTCCCTCACTACCTGTCCTATATCTGAGGGCTTAGTGGAATGGGTATTCACTGGCATGTTGAGTTTGTCCAAAATAAAGGCACTAGATGTGTAAGCCACAACCTCAATGTCATACTGAACCTCTGCATCCCCTGACTGTACCTCTATATCATCATCATCAGAGGCTACCGATACTCTGACATCAGGTGGTACAAGTTCTACACTGCCACTATCAGGCTAACCTGTGATAATAAGCAATAAATACAAGAAGTTTGGAAATAGTTGTTAGTGAAAATGATCCAAACTTTGTTCTACACACTCATGTTAAACAATTTCAGATGTTAAAAGAAAGCACTACTTTTTACTTTCTCCTCAAACTTACATTTAAATGATGATTATTACTAATTTATTTACTTATTTTATTTATTTTTATTTACATTTGTTGACCAGGATTGTCCAATTGAGCTGAAGTACCCTTTTTCATCAGAGTCCTGGGTAGAAAAGCTCCAACATATTATACAATGTTCATTATAAATTAGCATTAAACAGCAATGTTACAAGATTATTACAAGGCATTAAGTAGCAATGCAATATTATACAGTGTCAATAATCAGGAGTATAGCAAAACTTTTTCAAGATGTATAAAAAAAAATATATAAAAAGAAATATGTCATTAAGATGAATATAGTTTTTGGGGTAAGTGGTTACAAAAACCCAGTTTTATCATAATGTAGTTGCATGTGGGCAAGACAATTACAATAGAAGGTTTCTCTGAGACGATTTGCTTAGTAGATTTTAGAAGATTTTAGAAGACAGTAGAAAGAGTAGTCAAGGAAGATTAGAGAGAGCTAGTGAGAAGAGTGAGTTAAGGGCAGAAAGTAAATTAAGGTATGGGAAGTAGGGGATGTTTAAAGAGGGAGAATGCAGTGGCAGGACTAGTGACTTTTAAAGTGCTCTTTGATGGCTGTCTTAAATTGTTTAGGATGTGTAAGGGTCATGATTTCTAGTGAGAGCCTATTCCAGGCAATAGTGGGGTGATAGCTGTACATGTTGCATCCAAATTTAGACTTGGGTTTGGAGATTTGTAGTAGGTCTTGGTTAGAGCTTCGGAGAGGTCTGGAGGGAGAATAATGGGAGATGAGAGGGGTGGGAGGTTGGCATACTGGTTAAGGTGTTTGCCTTATAAACACAAGGTTCAGGTTTTTTAGGGTGGGAGGGTGGCCTAATGGTTAAGGTGTTTGCCTTACAAACACAAGGTGCAGGGTTTGAGTCTCACAAGGGATAATTGACTAGGCTTAAAATGGCTCATAAGGGCAGTTAGCTTAGTACTAATCTATAAACCTATGAACCTATGAAAGTGCTGGGCAGTAGGAAGGCTGGTATAGGATAGAATGGATGATCAGGAGCTGAGAGAGAAGAAGCTGGTGGGATAATTCAAGCCAGTTTAGGTGCTTTAGAGAGAGACAGTGATGGGATTTGTAGGTTTGTTGGGTATAAAATCTAGCTACCTTGTTGTAGGTAGATTCAAGTTTGGTCAGGAGTGCTGAGTTAAGATTTGTGAGAATTTGAGAATTGTACATTAGACTGGGTAGAATGTAGGTAAGAGAGAGAGTAATCCTGATTCAGAGGTAAGGAATTTCTTGTTATGGTGAAGGAGCCCTAGTTTTGAGTGAGTCTTTTTGATACAGTTATTAACTCATTCACTCCGGAGCAGCTCAGAAAATGCTACCTGCTTACTTCCACCACAGGAACAACAGTGCAGCCTGAGCTCATTTTCAGAAAATCCATCTGTAATACCATACCGAAAACAAATGTTCATAACTCTTTAACTATAAGAGTTAGACTAAAAATGTAAATGTGAAAGTTGTTCAGCAGACACTCACCTTTCCAACAGTGTAAATGTTGATAGTGTGTATCAAAGTCATTATTAAATATTTGGCAAGGAATGCTGATACTGTGCATATTTTATACCTTTTTGGAAAAGCAAAGCACAATATCTTGGTCAATGTCCACTGTAGACCCATACAATTTGTATTTAATTTGTTTGTATGAATGTCAGTTTTAAAATGATACCTTAACCATCATGTTGGGATGCTCCTTTATGGAGATATTCACAGAAATATGATTAATATAATATTTCTCGTAATTGATAAATCAAGCATAATATCTCATCACCTGTAACAGACAGAGGCTACATATCAGTATACATGTTGTGTGGCTCAATGCCAGCTTCAAAAGGCTGCATCATTTGTGTCACCACCATGCTCCCTTACAAAGATATCGGCATAACAATGAGAAGTATTGGAAATGTATAATTGTCATAATCCTACAAGATGATATCCGTACATGTGTACAGTACACAGACACAGTTATTTTACCATGTTGTAAGGAGTAACACTGTCTTCAAAATGAGGTATTACTTGGCACACTGACAAGTTCCCTTGCAAAGTTATTTACCAAAATATGAAAGAAAATCATAATTTCCATAACCTAAGTCCGAAACAAACTTTGATATCTGTACACATGTACAACATACAGACACAGCTTTTTACCATGTTGGAACTATTAATACTGTCTTCAAAATGAAGTAATACTTAGCACATTGAAATGCTCCCTTGCAAAGTTATTTACCAAAATATGAAAAAATAATACTTTCCATAACCTAAGTCCTCAACAAACTTTGATATCTGTACACATGTACAACATACAGACACAGTTTTTTACCATGTTGGAACTATCAATACTCTCTTCAAAATGAGATATTACTTATCACATTGAGATGCTCTTTTCCAAAGTTATTTACCAAAATATGAAAAAAAATCATAATTTCCATAACGTAAGTCCTAAACTAACTTTGATATCTGTAAATGTGTACAGCATACAGACACAGTACTTTTACCATGTTGGAACTATGAATACGGTCTTCAAAATTAGGTATTACTTAGCACATTGAAATGCTCCCTTGCACATTTACCAAAATATGAAAAAAAAATCATAACTTCCATAACCTAAGTCCAAAACAAACTCTGATATCTGTACATGTGTACAACATACAGACAGTTTTTTTTTACCATGTTGGAACTATTAATACTGTCTTCAAAATGAGGTATTATTTACACAGTGACATACTGCCTTGCACAGTTATTTACCAAAAATATGAAAAAAAATCATAATTTCCATAACGTAAGCCCTAAATAGACTGTGATGTATGTACATGTGTACAGCGCAAACACATTTCTTTTACCACATTGTAAGGACTAATACTGTCTTGAAAATGAGGTATTACTTCGCACATTGACCTATTTCCTTAGCTAAGTCATTCATTAAAATATGAAAATATCATAATTTTTATAACCTAACTCCTAAAAAACTGATATCTGTACATGTGTACGGCATACAGACAGTTCTTTTATCATGCTGTAGGAACTAACACTGTCTTCATAGTGAGGTATGACTTGGCACAATTACATGCTACCTAGCAAAGTTATTTACGAAAATATAAATACAATCATACTTTCCATAACCTGAGTCCTAAACAAACTGATATCTTCACATGTGTACAGCATTCAGATCCAGTTGTTTTACCATGTAGACACATATCATTGTAAATATACATATTCTTGGTGTAGCCTACATACTGCTGAATGGGTACATGTAAGGAGAAAAAGCAAGGTAAGGACCACCACTCCAGTAATGAAGCCAAGACAGGCATGAACTTCAGTGGCATGCAAGGCCATCTGATCTGACTGATACTTGTGCTGGCTACCCACTCAGACAGCTGATACCACTACAGTCTCACAACCTCCTTCAGTGTCAGTAGTCTGCCTTACCTATGCCTTTTCTCTTTACATGTGTCCATTTAGCAATAGACCTAAGGGATAAAGTTCTGTATTACTAAGCCCTTCCTGTTATCTAAACTCTACACATGCATGATAAAAGCAGAAGGAAAAAAAAGTATTGCAGAATGGTTACTGGCATTCGATTGTATGAGGTAGCACTCTCCCGAAAATTTGTTCTTTCTCAGCATCTTCACCAGTTCCTTACCACAGTTATTTGCCAAACTCAGAAAACTATATTTTACACAACACAATTCATAAGCAAATGCTTATTTGTACCTGTGCACAGCATACAGATGGTCCGTTGACAATATGAAAATGAAGTGTTACTCAGCATGTGTACAAGTTCCTATGGTGTTCATAAATATAACAATAGAGTTTTACTTACCATACTGGTCCTACTTGGGCATGGATGTTTTCCATTCTTCTCACAAGCTGCATGATACCAATTTATTGTGCATAGCTCTCCTCATGCCATTGTGAAGGTCAGTCAAGAACAACACAATGCCCGCCTCAGTTAGGTGAACACCATCCCTTCTGAAAAGGTGAACATCTTCTGCAGTGATGCTGTCATGGCAGATTGTAGATCCACTGACCCTGTGCATCAAGCCACGCATTTACCCATTCTGTAAATGTCTGGCCTTGTGCACTGCCTGTTGACTGTTTGCTGTTTTCCATATCTGGTGAGGAATTATGTCAGACCACACAAAATGACAACATGGCCACCACAACTGCAGGTGTTTAAAAATTGCTGTGATTTGAAACTGTAGCCTTCCGAGTCAGTGGCTGATGACATCATTCTCTCCAATGCGCAGCACAAGAATGTTAATCTCAGGGTAGATAGGACACTTCTCTTCCAACAACTGCAGTACTCTGGTCTAATCCATACCTCGTCTTGCAATCCAGTATACCTTCACACTAGATGTGGGGAAGCTCAAGTTGTAGTGGTTTTCACTGACAGAGGCATGGCTGCTAGCTCAGTGAATGTAGGAATGGCCACATATCCACACTCTCACTTGTTGTTATCCTGCTTGTGAAGCCATGTCAATGTCAGAAGGTGGATGAACCTGCACAGGAAAGAAAATGCAAACAGATTACTACTGATGTTTGAGAGATGTATTGGAAGACTACATATATATGTATATCATATGCATTACCTGGTAAGCCCATCCAAATCTTCACTCCTATCCATAGATGCATTATTCTTTTCATAAGGTACATAAGTGGTGATGATGCTGCAGAGGTGCATACCTACCACCCTTGAGAAGACCAAATTACACACAATAACTGGCAAGGGGGCACAGAAAGGGCATATGTAAGGAGAAAAAGCAGGGCAAGGACCTCCACTCCACTAATATGCTAAGGACTGGCATGAGGCTTCAGCTCGTAGGCATCTAAAATGCCCCATACCTGTGCTGGCCACCCACTCAGACTGCTGGTAGCAGCAATGACTCACGATTGCATGCAATGCCAGCAGTCTGCCTTACCTCTGCCTTTTCCATTTACATGTGTCCTTTCGGCAATGGCCATGAGTCAAAGGGGGAGCTAATGTAAAGACTCTTGCCCTGATCTCCATACATTTACTACACCTGAAGGGAGGGAGACTGAGTGGAGAGCTACACCAAGACAACATGTGAAAAGACCAAGACTGAACCAGGCTTTGTCTTTTTGCATGCGTCCTTTCCTGGCAGGAAACATTGCATTACAGTGGCACCCCTGAGGCCATGCTTACCTAGGACAGCAGCACTATTGGACTGAGCTGAAGAGTCTCCAACTTTCCAACTGCAAATCCAGGTGGATCATAAGATCCATGATGGATGGATATGCCTCCCGTGATGCACCCACTAACACAAGAGAAGCTGGCACAAATCTCTGAAGAGGAACCTTCCTGACTTTGGTGCATTAAGGCTTGGCCGGTAACTACCAAGGGGGTACAGAGGGCACATGTAAATGGAAAAAGCAGAGTGACTGTGTTGCTGTGTGTGAGAAGGTCAGAAATCTCAACTGTCCAGATTGACCTTCATAGTTTTGGTCTGTTTATCAGAAAAATGTGTGGGTTTCTGGCAAATCAGGGGGTGCAAGGCACTAAATAATAACATATATATTCATATCCTTCATAAATTGTAGCACAAATCCTGTTATTCTAGTAACTTTCTAAGTTAAAAAGAACAAAATTTAAATCTATCCCTGTCATAACTCTCAAGTGTCCTGATTTTCGCAGGATGTCCAGATTTGGCCTCATAGATTTGTTCCATTTCTTGAAAATGTACAAATGACAGAAAAAAACTTGCATGGGTGTGGATTGCAATGACTCCAAGTGGAGAAAAACTCAAATTTGGCTTGTGCATTCATCAATGGGATAACGACTTCTACTTATGTGAATAACAGTGACAGGTGCTGAGAGTTTTTCCTGAAAAGTGATAATGACTCCATGCTATATTGTAACTGCACTGTGATAATGATCTGCAAAGTTATGCATGCTCAGACACAGGTGATAATCGCTGCACATAACCTGTTGAGTAAGCATTCATTACATTACCTTGTGTAGCTGTTGGAGACATCTATAAGAAATTCATTCTAGGGGATTTTGCTAGAATTAATGGCCTATGTGAGTAATGGAAGATATGCAATGTCACATACCAGAAAGTAGTATGTAACACAATATACAGACAGAGACTAAAGGTGGAGGTGTCTGACTTTAACTATATCTCATGGCTAGTCAAACAGGACAATGAACTTGAGCTTCTCCATCTGCAAAGTACCATAAGCCAAATCCCATAGCACTTACTTGCAAGCTATAGGTCCCCCTCTGTGACCCAGGAAACCCATGTATTTAAACTTATTGGAAACACTCACCATCCAACCCAACAGCATCAAGTACAGGACTAACTCAAAAAAACAAGCCACCCTGGTGGAATTACAACATCAATAGGTTGTGTAACAGAAGGAAGAAAATCATGGCAAAAAAGTGGGAGGTGCAGCACCCAGCAAAATAAAAGCCATCTCAAACTAAGCAAATGGATCGGAAGACAAATAAAATCTACCAAAGCCAAATCTGAGGAACATTTGTCCTCCCAGGCCAATGACAACCAGAAGACATTCTTGAGGTATGTCCACAACCTCAAATCAACCACTGCCACAAATGTCCTCCATAAAGGGCTAACACAGACAAATAACTGGCATCTGAGCCATGGACTAACACTAACTTGCCAAGATATACATAACAGTATCCCCCAGGAAGTCATCCAGCCCTTGTAAATGTCATATTGAAACCACATCCCTAAAGGTTGACTCAGTAGTCAGGGACTTGGGGGCACACACAGATATTAATCTGGTCTTTGACCATTTCATGTCTACACTAATGAAGAAATAATTCAACATTTTGCAACGTACAAACAAAGGTAAGGCATCTAGGTCCAAGGAAGTCAATGTTCCACTGTATTCGGCATTCTTCAGACCTGTCAAGTACAATGCCCCCTTGAGTACATCACTAACCAGGAAGATTTCAGAAAACAGAACATATGTGTATGTGATAATGGTTCAAAGATCAGCACCATGCATGTCAAACAAGCTGTTGTTTGTTCACTGCAGCATTAATATTACCCTTGGTCCACTTTCTTACCATATAACAGTTTATTGGTGTGGACACAGTGATCAAAATTAGCAGACTGTACAATTTAAAAATCACAAATAATTCAAGAACTACCTAAATAATCACAAATAATTCAAAAACTACCTAAAAGCACTTACATGTAACCAAAGCACATCTAATATCCATATACCTGGGTTGTTAATTGCCATCTTCCTTTTAAGTTCAGACATGTTCTTGAGAGACATCCCTTTCCTGTGAACAATTACTGGATATTCCTCCACCTTATTCCTACTTTTTTTGGTTGGACTCAACCAACAGTGGTATGGTACATAAACAAGTAGGTCAGAACCTGATCCTACCACTTCTACTGAGTTTGGGAATGAGCTGCATCTTTACTTCACTTCCTAATAGCGATGCACGCATCAAGGACATCCAGTGTGATTGCAAGCAGGTAAACTGTGCTACTGCACAAATATTCTCTCAACAACTCAGTACCCTAAGTACTTTTTGCAGGTGGTAAAAACCATGTTGCTTCACCATGCAACACCAAATGGAATATTTTTTTCTCAATCATCCAAGAAGAATATCCCCAAACCCTGTAGTGGAATACTTAGACAGCAGCTTCAAAGTGAAGTGACCATGACCGTGACCTAAAATAAAAATAATATCGCGCATGCCTCCAACAAGAAATAAACTGCACAGGGTCAGTGCTGGGCACCCTTCTGTTTGGTATATACTTCTCTGAAGTTCAGGTCAAAACTAAAGGGCTGTGGCTGACCAAGTTTGCAGACGACTGCAAACTAGGTGCAATCATTGAAACCCCAAATGATGTCTGGTGTATTAGTCTCGGTCTCAAACTGAATGCAAAGAAATGCATCATCATTCCCTTTGGCACAAATAATGTCCCTTCAGACTATCAAATTAATAACAATACCCTAAGTAGCCATAAAGAAGTAAGGGACCTGGGATCACAGGTTGACTGCAACCTTAACATCAACCACTACAAGTCTAATATTGTAAGGAAAGCTTTCCACGTAGCTCACTTGATTAGTAACGGCATTGCCTCAAGAGCAAAAGAAGTTATAACCCCTCTATACTAGGCACATATCTAGCCCATAATTGAGTATAATGCCCATTCAGCATTTTCTGTACTAAGCACCTACAGCAATTAGAGAGACCTCAGAGGTTTCTAACAAAGAAGTTTAAGAGTCTCCAGCATGTGCCTTATATGGACCGACTAAAGTCCATGTCACTATACTCTGTATCGTATAGACTTCTTAGGAGAGACTTATGCCTGGCCTACAGAGCAACCCAAGACCCAAACCTATGCACTTACTCCATATTCATACATGAAATGGGTCTAGGGCTACCCATTCCATGGACTTAAATATGGCCTGCAACTTAAATAGGACATGCTAGAGGGACAAATTTATCTCCCAGCAACTGCCACGTCTTTGGAACAGGCTACCAATTCATGTGAAACAGAGCACCTCTATAACACTGTTCGAGAGGAACCTAGATGAGTGGATGGGGCACCGTGAATTCTTACCAGAATAGTGCCTGCAACCCTCCTGGACATCAGCAGTCATCACTATATGCAGTCTTGGGTAATGACAAGTACCTGTACGGTATTACATTGTGTTGAAATGGCTAGGCTTAAAGTGACCTACCAGCCAATAGCCTAGTAATCTTCTATGATCATATGATCCTATGATCCTGTGACTCTACCTACAAAAGCCTCAGCTCTACCTCAAACAGGTGTAAGTTCAACAAAACCAAAAAATGTCATATGTGTAACACATTACACAGTCCTCCCAATGACCATAGTTATTCAGACATAGACAAATACCATACCACAACGGTGGGAGGTTGGCATAATGGTTAAGGTGTTTACCTTCCATATACAAGGTACAGGGTTTGATTCTTACATTGGAGAATTGGCTAGGCTTAAAATGGTCCATGAGGGCAGTTAGCCTAGTACTAACCTATGAACAATGGGGAGAATCCAAAAACATTCAAACACCACAAACAAAAGTGAATCACCCCTTGGGGACATAAAAGTATTCAAAATCAATAACTTTTGAATGCATAATAAGTCTTTGCTTATGTTTGCAAAATTTTATTTATTCATTCATGCTAATAAACTCAAATCCCACTAGCTGTGCATATGAAATAGTTCACTTTTTTCAAGTTCATCACTACAGCATACATGCATGAAAAGTGTAGCTATTCTCTGAAACAATCAGCTTATGAGAAGTTCATCACACTGGGGTAGATCCCAAATAAGGTTTATTTGGGTGCAACATGCTGATGCAATTTGATGTTTATTATTAAAAAAGAAGTCTGAAAATGAATCCACCTGTCAGTAATACAAATATACAGAATCCATCAAGCAAAATTGAAATAAGTGTACTCAGGAGTGTTGATAGGCAGTGTTGCAAACAGAGTTAGTATATATTCCATGTTCTCTGCTTTCATTAAAATAAATGACAAGCATCTTTAATAGGTATGGGGAAATAATACTGTTTATCATTTTACTATGACAAAACAAAGTAAAAAAAAGTTATTTCTGCACTGTATGCGCTACATGACAAAGAACTGTTTGCTCTTCTTCATAATACTGCATAACAGAAGTATGCTTATACTGCATTCATTTTTGAGGAAATAAAATTATTATTAGAAATAATGTGTTACGGTTTACATAAACTGAATTTGCAACTAAAGAAACTTAACTAGCATCATGAAAGTAGTCGCACTAAGCCCCACCACCCGCCAAAAAAAAAGCCTTTCTATGGTTTACCAGATAGCCAAATTCCAAATAGAAGACACAAACCCTTGTTAACCTTTCATGACAATACCTGCAACAGACTACCCAAGATACACTGAAGTAACACATATCATGCCAGACAAATAATCGGCATTGACTATCACAGCCACCACTTGCCACACAAACACTACCACTAACAAGATTAAATACATTTTTTAGGCCAGCATAGGGTTCGCAGTTACTTGACCTTTCGAGCTGGCATGAGCGGTGAATATCGAGTAACTCGAACACTGCCAGCTGACAGCATGACCGTTGGTGAGCAAAATTACAGTTTCAGGACAAACAACACCCACAAATGAAGCATGTGGAGAAAAGAATTAAGCTGCATAGCATTACCTGATGCCTCCCCCAAAATATCTTTTTTAATACCACACTATTCCAAACACTTACCATAAAAGAATACCGCAAGGCTATTCCAGTCAACCCCAACATTATAACTACAAAGTGGTAGCATAACCGCAGTTCCACACACACACACTTCAGAAACTAATGAAATACGGAACCCTGATCACCACTGACATTACATTAAAATATCTTAAAGTTCTTCCACACTGTTCACTCACGCCAAACTTAATCTGTCAGTAAAACTTGAAAAACAAATTGTATTATACTAGATAGCCTAATTCTCAAGTCAATACACCGTAAGTGTTGGCTTTCTATTTGAGTGTTCCATGAACACATGCTGTAACTTAATATTTTGGACCATGTCATTTCATACTTCGATCCTACTTGTCACACAGCAAAGAAGGAAGAAATATTACAACAAGGTTTGATACAATGCAAGGGGAACTAGAGATTACTAAGTAAGGAATATTTCTTCAAGCGTTTCATGCTGATGTTTCATTAATGTATATTTTTGAAATTGCTTCCAGTTTGAGGTGTTTTTAGATGTGTTTTTAAAACACGTTTTATAGCCTTAAACAAACATGAACAGTAAAAATAACTGCTTCTATGGGACCACTCGCTGTCATGCCTCACTCACACAACCTGCCCTCTTTGTATAGAAAATTAGCCGATTTTCTCAAAAATTTCAAATATAACCATATGGCAACTCAACTCTGAAAAATAAGTTGAGATGGTAACTGACAAAGTTCAGCTACTTTTTCAACTTATTTTTTTAACTGTAGAGCTGAAATGCAAGTATAAAGATATTTTCACTTGTAGAAGACACTCGGGTGTAACACTATACAATTCCTAGTGCATCAGTAAGCACTCGGCTGTAACTGCAAAGGTGCCATGCAATGGTACTCGGGGTTAATGAGATAACATGCAAGTCTAATTTTAGCTGATAATCGATGGTTAAGCCTTAAGAGCTTAATAGTTTCATAGTTTCATAGTATAGTACTAGGCTATCTGCCCTGGGGCATTTGTAAGCCTAGCCATATTGATGTGGCTTTTGCCACCCCATGAAATGGTACAAAAATGTACAGAATAAATCTAGAATACTGTGCCTCTGTCTAGTAGTGACACAATGAAGGTCCCCTTATATAATAGAATTAGTTTACTGTGCCTCTGTCTAGCAGTGACACAGATGTGACCCCTGGGGTAAACTTACGATCTCCCATCCACTCATCAAGATTTCTCTTGAAGAGAGTCAGTGAAGGGCTCTGCCTAATACGAACTGGGATCCTGTTCCAAAGCATGGGAAGCCTCTGGGTTATGAATCTATCCCTCCAGCATGTCCTATTCATACTTGTGCCGAGCTTTAAGTCTTTAGCTCTCGTGGTCCTGATGGATTTGGATTTTTGAGGTGGAGCATGTCCATCAGATCCTGATTGGACATGGCCTTGTACGTCAGGCAGAGATCACCTCTGAGCAGGCGGTATGCTACTGAATAGAGCTGAAGTTTCTTTAGTCTGGCAGAATAAGACATATGTTAGAGACCCTTGATCCTTTTGGTGAGGTACTTTTGTGGTCTCTCCAGCTGTTGCAAGTGCTGGGTGAGGTACATACCAAATGGGGCATTGTACTCAATCATGGGTCTGATGAGGGAGGAATATAGGGGTACAATGACATCCTTGGATCTGGATGTGAATCCCTTCATGATGAGGTGTGCAAGGTAGAATGTTTTTCTAACCACTTTGGCAACGTGGGTGTCAAATGAGAGGTCACTGTCTACTTGGGTCCCTAGGTCTCTGATTACTTTTTCCGTACTCAGTGGGTTGCTGTCTATGTGATAATTTGTGGGTACTTTGTTTTTCCAAAAGGGATGACTATACATTTTTTGGCATTTAGTTTAAGGCCGTGACTATGGCACCAGTTGTCCGTTTCAGTGAGGCCTTTTTGTGGGATGTGTGTGTCTGCTGGTGTATCGACTATGGCACCTAGTTTGCAGTCATCTGCAAACTTTGTCAGCCACAGCCCTCCCATGTTTGCTTTAACATCTGAGAAATAAATGCCAAACAAGAGGGGTCCCAGGACAGATCCCTGTGGGACACCACTTGTGACTGGCTTTGAGTATGACATTGCTCCAGCGATTTTAACTTTATGGGTTCTGTCCTTTAGCCAGTTTGCAACCCATCTAGTGACATAAGGGTTTACTTTTAAGCTGTTTAGCTTATCTATGATGCCTGAGTGGGGTATTGTGTCGAAGGCCTTAGCCAAGTCCAGGTATGCTGTATGGACTGCTTTGCCCTCATCAATGGCTCTAGTGACTGTTTCGAAAAAGTTAACCAGGTTTAAAAGGCAGGATCTGCCCTATACAAAGCCGAACTGGGTGGGGTCAAGTGTCTGTAGGTCCCCTATGTCTCTGTTTATGAGCTCCATAATGATTCTTTCCATAGCTTTGCAGACCAGGCTAGTTAAGCTTATGGGGAGGTAGTTTCCAGGGTCGGTAGAGGCACCCCCCTTGTGGAGTGGGACCACTGTTGCTGTACGCCAGTGTTCAGGTACATATCCCGAAGTAAGGCTAAGGTTAAATAGCATTTTTATGTGTGGGTTTAGCTCCTCTTGGAGTTCACATAACACGCACCCCGAGATACCGTCAGGTCCCATTGATGCTGTGTTTTTTGCTTTGTTTAGGGCGGTTCTCACTTGGACATCTGAGATGACTGGGAGATTACATTCAGCTGGGATAAGTATTTCTTCTTTTGGGGGTAAAGGAGGCAAGAAATTTGCACTGAACCTGTCAGCCAGAATGTTAGCAATATCTGTGGGTTCAGTGTATTTTTTGTTGTTGTGAACCAACTCTGAGCATATCTGAGGGCTTCTGCCCAGGTTTCTAACATAGCTGAAGAAGGCTTTGTGGTTATCTTTAGTGTCCTTAGTGATTTTTCTCTCAAAGTTTGCCTTGGATGTTTTTATGAGAGAACGTAGTTTTCTGCTAATGTTAATGCTGGATTCTACGTGAATGGGAGTGTTATTAAGGGGACTATATGGAGAAGAAGGGTTTAATATCATTGAACTTTTTAGGTAGGAAGAGTAACAGCTTTTTTTTTTTTTTTTAGGGTTAAGGATGAGCTGGTTGTTGGAGAGCCATGTTTCAACTAAGTTAAAAGATGCCTAATTAGCTGAAAAGAACTTAGTGAGAGAGTTGGCTGTGGTGATAACTGCAGAGTCATCTGCGTATTGCACTAAAGATGACTGAAGACAGGAGATATAGAACTGATTAATAAAGGAGTCTACTTCATATGACCTAAATTTCATATGATCGAAATTCATCTGACCGAGACCAAATGACCTAAACTTCATTTGACCTAAATTTCATTTGACCTAAAACTCATTTCACTGACAATAAGCACTGACAGTCTGTAGAGCACTGCAAGGCAAGTAAAAGGTATATGCCGTTCCCCACTCTACTGTGACCCTGGAGTTAGAATATATAGTTAAGGGGGTGTGGGGGTCACAGCCCCCCACATTAGGGGGTGTGGGGGCATAGCCCCCCATAAAGTTCAGTTTTACTGAACAATATAAAATCAAACCACAGAATATATAATCAAACTAGGTGGGGGCTATGCACCCCATACCCCCCAATGTGGGGGGGCTGCACCCACCACACTCCCTAACTATATAGTCTAACTCCAGGGTCGCACTATAGTGGGGAACAGGGCATATGCCTTTTACTTGCCTTAAAGTGCTCTACAAACTGCCAGTGCTCATTGTCAGTGAAATTAGTTTTACGTTAAATGAAATTTAGGTCAAGTGAAGTTTAGGTCATTTGGTCTCAGTCAAATGAATTTCGATCATATGAAATTTAGGTCATATGAAGCAGACCCTAATAAAGATATTAAAAAGTAAAGGCCCTAGGATAGACCCTTGAGGTACACCCATTTTTACAGGAAGAGGAGGGGAGAGTGCAGAGTGCCATCTCACTGATTGAGACCTATCAGTGAGGTAGCTGGAGAACCATGCAACAGTATCAGAGGAGAAGTTGAGGTTATGCAGTTCGTGCGGCAGAAGAGAGTGTGAGACAGTGTCGAAAGCTTTTGAGAGATCCAAGAATAGGCAAGAAATAAGTTTATGGTCATCCATGGCTATAGAGACAGTGCTGAGGAAGGATAATAGAGCTGTAGTGGTGCTGTTTGCATCTGAAGCTGTGTTGAGTGTGTGTAAGCATATTTTCCTGTATTAGATACTGCATAACTTGTTTATGAATACATTTTTCTAGTACTATAGAGAAAGGGAAGAGGATAGCGATAGCTCTAAAGTTGGAGATATCAGAGAAGTTACCTCCTTTGTGTATAGGTAGAGTGTAGCATTGTTTCCAGATGGAAAGGACTTTAGATTCAGAGATAGAGCAATTAATTAGGATAGATACAGGGAAAGCAAGAGAGTCTGCTGCTAATAGAAGAAAAGTGGAAGGCATATTGTCAGCTGATGCTGAGCATGGTTTTAATTTAGAGAGTACAGTTTTGATGTAGCTAGTAGGTACAGGTTTGAGGGAGAAGGTATTTGAGGAGATAGTATTAGGATATTAGGAGTAGGTTCAGAAATGTTGGAGATGTTAGTAGTAGCAGAGTTTGGGTTAGGGTTCAGTAGCTTAGATTTTGAATCGATAAAATAGGTATTGAAGATGGTGGCAGTTTTATCAGATGTCTTGTCTGGGCATGGATTGGGGGAGCTAAGATTACCGAGATATAATATTTGGTTAAAAGAGTTACAGCATTTTTTAGGATTAGATTTTAGGACTGTGGGAGGTTTGTTATAGAAGTCCTTTTTATCTTTGTTTATGTGGTTTTTTTTTGTCAGATTTCTGAGTTCTTTATAGTTTCATAGTTTCATAGTATAGTACTAGGCTATCTGCCCTGGGGCATTTGTAAGTCTAGCCATAGTGATGTGGCTTTTGCCACCCCATGAATGAAATGGTACAAAAAATGTACAGAATAAATTTAGAATACTGTGCCTCTGTCTAGTAGTGACACAATGAAGGTCCCCTTATATAATAGAATTAGTTTACTGTGCCCCTGTCTAGCAGTGACACAGATGTGACCCCTGGGGTAAACTTACGATCTCCCATCCACTCATCAAGATTTCTCTTGAAGAGAGTCAGTGAGGGGCTCTGCCTAATACGAAATGGGATCTTGTTCCAAAGCATGGGAAGCCTCTGGGTTATGAATCTATCCCTCCAGCATGTCCTATTCATACTTGTGCCGAGGTTTAAGTCTTTAGCTCTCGTGGTCCTGATGGATTTGGATTTTTTGAGGTGGAGCATGTCCATCAGATCCTGATTTGACATGGCCTTGTACATCAGGCAGAGATCACCTCTGAGCAGGCGGTATGCTACTGAATAGAGCTGAAGTTTCTTTAGTCTGGCAGAATAAGACATATGTTGGAGACCCTTGATCCTCTTGGTGAGGTACTTTTGTGGTCTCTCCAGCTGTTGCAAATGCCGGGTGAGGTACATACCAAATGGGGCATTGTACTCAATCATGGGTCTGATGAGGGAGGAGTATAGGGGTACAATGACATCCTTGGATCTGGATGTGAATCCCTTCATGATGAGGTGTGCAAGGTAGAATGTTTTTCTAACCACTTTGGCAACGTGGGTGTCAAATGAGAGGTCGCTGTTGACTTGGGTCCCTAGGTCTCTGATTACTTTTTCCGTACTCAGTGGGTTGCTGTCTATGTGATAATTTGTGGGTACTTTGTTTTTCCCAAAGGGGATGACTATACATTTTTTGGCATTTAGTTTAAGGCCGTGACTCCGGCACCAGTTGTCTGTTTCTGTGAGGCCTTTTTGTAGGATGTAGGTGTCCACTGGTGTATCGACTATGGTGCCTAGTTTGCAGTCATCTGCAAACTTTGTCAGCCACAACCCTCCCATGTTTGCTTTAACATCTGAGAAATAAATGCCGAACAAGAGGGGTTCCAGGACAGATCCCTGTGGGACACCACTTGTGACTGGCTTTGAGTCTGACATTGCTCCAGCAATTTTAACTTTATGGGTTCTTTCCTTTAGCCAGTTTGCAACCCATCTAGTGACATAAGGGTTTACGTTTAAGCTGTTGAGCTTATCTATGATGCCTGAGTGGGGTATTGTGTCGAAGGCCTTAGCCAAGTCCAGGTAGGCTGTATGGACTGCTTTGCCCTCATCAGTGGCTCTAGTTACTGCTTTGAAAAAGTCAACCAGGTTCAAAAGGCAGGATCTGCCCTTTACAAAGCCGAACTGGGTGGGGTCAAGTGTCTGTAGGTCCCCTATGTCTCTGTTTATGAGTTCCATAATGATTCTTTCCATAGCTTTGCAGACCAGGCTGGTTAAGCTTATGGGGCGGTAGTTCCCAGGGTCTGTAGAGGCACCCCCTTTGTGGAGTGGGACCACTGTTGCTGTACGCCACTGTTCAGGTACATATCCCGAAGTAAGGCTAAGGTTAAATAGCATTTTTATGTGTGGGTTTAGCTCCTCTTGGAGTTCACGTAACACACAACCTGGGATACCATCAGGTCCCATTGCTGCTGTGTTTTTAGCTTTGTTTAGGGCAGTTCTCACTCGGACATCTGAGATGACAGGGAGATTACATTCAGCTGGGATAAGTATTTCTTCTTTTGGGGGTGAGGGAGGGGAGAAATTTGCACTGAACCTGTCAGACAGAATGTTGGCAATATCTGTGGGTTCACTGTATTTTTTGTTGTTGTGAACTAACTCTGAGCATATCTGAGGGTTTCCGCCCAGGTTTCTAACATACCTGAAGAAGGCTTTGTGGTTATCTTTAGTGTCCTTAGCGATTTTTCTCTCAAAGTTGGCCTTGGATGTTTTTATGAGAGAACGTAGTTTTCTGCTAATGTTGATCAGAGATGTAGTCCCTTCATGGGATTTTGCTCTGACGTGCAGTAGCTTCCTTCTTTTGTTATACAATTTGTTAATGGCTGAGGTCCACCAGACAGGACGCTTGCCTTTGGTGGAGAGGGACTTGGATTTATTTGGGATTGCATGATCCATGCATTCTTGGACATGTCCATAGAAAGCATTTGTGAAGGATTCGGCATTGTGGGATGTGGTATCCACTGGCACAGTGGGCTTAAAGGATACCATCTCAGTCTTAAGAAGAGTGAAGTCTGCTTTTGAGAAGTTTTTCACTGTGGTCTTTTGTGCTGGGGGTGGAGGTGGGATACGTATATCCAGGGTGATTAGTTTGTGGTCAGATCTCACTAGTGAGGGGTATACTTCTGGTGTGGAGCATTTTGTCCCCATGTTTGTGATGATCAGGTCTAGTATATTATCTCCCTAGTGGGAGAGGTGACTAGTTGTTCCAGTGCATTTGAATTTATGAATTCCAGGAACCTTTGGGCTAGGGTATTAGGGCTAGAATAATGTACCCAATCTATGTTTGGGTAGTTGAAGTCTCCCAGTATGATGGTATTTTGTGATACATTCATATCCTCCAATGTCTTCAGGAAGGCTGAGTGGGGTTCCTGAGATTGGGAGGGTGGTCTGTAACATGTTACCAGTTGTATAGCAGTTTTGCCTATGGTTAGTTGCACCTGTATGGTCTCTGATGCTTCATGTGTTGCTACTAACATGGAGGTTTGGGTGTCCTTGATGAATATGGACACTCCCCCTCCCTTTGTGGTTCAGCCCGGGTTTTGGGGCCGAAAAGCATGATACGAGGTACAGCCTGGTAGTGCTGGGGTGCTCTCAGGAGCCTTGAACCAGGTTTCAGTTACTGCACAGACGTCGATGTTCTCCATGCTGAGGAGTGCATCGAGTGCCTGCATCTTGAGATTTAGACTTCTGGCATTGAGCAGCATTACCCTTTTTCCATTTTTGTTTTCTAAGGAGGTGGGTTTGTCTTTTGAGCCTTGCCTAAAAAAGGCACTATGGGGGTGGCAAGAGCCTTAGCCAATATCCGGATGCCCAGTGGTGACAGGCGTAAGCCATCCCTTGCGAAGCAGCGTGGCTTGTCCAACATGTCATACCAGGCAGACAGACATTGGATCCCCTTAGAATGACACCAGTACTTGAGCCAATTATTAAAGCTGATCATCTTGTCTTTGTATTGTGGTATCATTCTTGGTGAGGGCAAGATGCTTCTCAGGGTCAGGGTCATACCAGCCTGGGCTACATAATCGGAGAGCTCCTCTATGTCTCTTTTCATGTAGTCCAGGGAGGTACATCTCAAGTCATTCATGCCAGCATGGACAATGACGGAGTCATATTTGTACTTGCTTTGGAGTGACTTAAGTGCGTGTGTTATGTGGCGGATCCTAGCTCCCGATAGAAAGCTCACAGTCACCCTCTCCTTGTTCAGCTTGGTCAGCGGGACATCAGTGTGCCTGACTATAGAGTCACCTATTACTAGTGTATCAGGCATGGTGTTTGGCCATAAGGGCTGTGATTGGTTGACACACTGATTTATTGAAGTATGTGTTGCATGTGTTTTGTTTTGAGGTGGTGGATTTTTGGATGTCTGCTTTGGGAGCCTATGTTGTTTTGGTAAGTTTTTTATTAGAGCCTCCGAGTATGTCTTTGTGTTTTTATGTGTTTGGTTTGCAGTTGTGGTAGGTCTATGTGGGACTGGGATTGTTGTGTGTGTGGTTACCATCTCCTCCTGTTTGGTCATGCCAGCCCTGAGTTGAGAGAGTTCAGCCTCCAGTTTGGCTATATAGTTGCATCTCTCAACATGTATTTGTGTTTGCTGGGAGAAGGAGAGGGTTGTCTGTGTAAATGAGACAATTGTAGCATTGTCTCAAGATACCCAGTTTGACCAGCTGAACTGGAGAGGACGCCAGTAATCTACCACTCGACATGCTAGAACAGTATAAGGGAGTGCTGTACCTTTAAGGGAAGTGGATATTCACAGGGGTGGTAGGTGGATGTAGTGCTTTACTTAGTATGAGAGTGCTTACTTAGTAGAGAAGTATTGAGAACAAGTGCTAGGCTTATAATATAGTGAGTAGTCTGATTATACTAAGAGTAGAGCTTCCTTAAGGGAAAATTTGAAGAGCAGACCTGGTGGAGCCAGAAGACGTTTAACCTTGTTTAACTGGCGCTGCGCTATGCGCACAATGTGCAAAGCTGTGCTCAAGGCTCCCCACTCCCACTGGTGAGCAAAGAAACTTCCTTTTATCCAAGTAAGGTAATGGACAACACAGGAACTACACCACAGCCCAGAATACAGCCATGCCTGTAAACTGGTCTAAACTAGTCGAGGAGAGGCGGGAAAACAAGGATTTTTTTTGTTTTTTTGTTTTTTTTTTGATAGAAACATACAGAAAATGCAGAAACAGTGATAAATCAGTTACACAGGCTATCACACTTTAGTGGGCAGCCTCAACAGTTAAATTAAACAAACAAACAAACAAACTTTCGATCAAATTCGACTAATAAGTAACTTTAAGTGCAGATTTTAAAATAATGCAGCAAACAGTTAAAAAACAGTTCAAGCTAGTTCAGGGTAAGCTACAGAAGCTATTCCAAGTGAAAAAAAGCAAAGATACTTAAATCCAGAAAGTAGTCGCTTTTCTGAGTTCTCTGTAGCTAGGACCACTCTGCAGGACCATGAGGAGCTTGTCTGAGGAGTATAGCCAGAAAAAAACGCCCAGGGGCGAATTTTAAACAGTGAACTACAAAAGAGCTAGAAATGGTCCAAAACAACCAATTACTACAGCTTCTTGTGCTGAGGTCACTTCCTACAGGGACAGGTAGGCTGCTCAAAGCTCCCCACTCCCACTGGTGAGCAAAGAAACTTCCTTCTATCCAAGTAAGGTAATGGACAACACAGGAACTACACCACAGCCCAGAATACAGCAATGCCTGTATACTGGTCTAAACTAGTTGAGGAGAGGCGGGAAAACAAGGATTATTTTTTTGTTTTTTTGTTTTTTTGATAGAAACACACAGAAAATGCAGAAACAGTGATAAATCAGTTTCACAGGCTAGCACACTTTAGTGGGCAGCCTCAACAGTTAAATTAAACAAACAAACAAACAAACTTTCGATCAAATTCGACTAATAAGTAACTTTAAGTGCAGATTTTAAAATAATGCAGCAAACATTTAAAAAACAGTTCAAGCTAGTTCAGGGTAAGCTACAGAAGCTATTCCAAGTGAAAAAAAGCAAAGATACTTAAATCCAGAAAGTCGGCGCTTTTCTGAGTTCTCTGTAGCTAGGACCACTCTGCAGGACCACGAGGAGCTTGTCTGAGCAGTATAGCCAGAAAAAAACGCCCAGAGGCAGATTTTAAACAGTGAACTACAAAAGAGCTAGAAATGGTAAAAAGCAATCAATCACTACAGCTTCTTGTGCTGAGGTCACTTCCTACAGGGACAGGTAGACTGCTCAAGGCTCCTCACTCCCACTGGTGAGCAAAGAAACTTCCTTCTATCCAAGTAAGGTAATGGACAACACAGGAACTACACCACAGCCCAAAATACAGCAATGCCTGTAAACTGGTCTAAACTAGTCGAAGAGAGGCGGGAAAACAAGGATTTTTTTTTGTTTTTTTGAAAGAAACACAAAGAAAATGCAGAAAAAGTGATAAATTAGTTACACAGGCTAGCACACTTTAGTGGGCAGCCTCAACAGTTAAATTAAACAAACAAACAAACAAACTTTCGATCAAATTTGACTAAAAAGTAACTTTAAGTGCAGATTTTAAAATAATGCAGCAGTTAAAAAACAGTTCAAGCTAGTTCAGGGTAAGCTACAGAAGCTATTCCAAGTGAAAAAAAAGCAAAGATACTTAAATCCAGAAAGTAGTCGCTTTTCTGAGTTCTCTGTAGCTAGGACCACTCTGCAGGACCACGAGGAGCTTGTCTTAGCAGTATAGCCAGAAAAACATGCCCAGAGGCAGATTATAAACAGTAAACTACAAAAGAGCTAGAAATGGTCCAAAACAACCAATTACTACAGCTTCTTGTGCTGAGGTCACTTCCTACAGGGACAGATAGGCTGCTCAAGGCTCCTCACTCCCATTGGTGAGCAAAGAAACTTCCTTCTATCCAAGTAAGGTAAGGGACAACACAGGAACTACACCACAGCCCAGAATACAGCAATGCCTGTAAACTGGTCTAAACTAGTCGAGGTGGGGCGGGAAAACAAGGATTTTTTTTTGTTTTGATAGAAACACACAGAAAATGCAGAAACAGTGATAAATCAGTTACACAGGCTAGCACACTTTAGTGGGCAGCCTCAACAGTTAAATTAAACAAACAAACAAACAAACTTTTGATCAAATTCGACTAAAAAGTAACTTTAAGTGCAGATTTTAAAATAATGCAGCAAACAGTTAAAAAACAGTTCAAGCTAGTTCAGGGTAAGCTTCAGAAGCTATTCCAAGTGAAAAAAAAGCAAAGATACTTAAATCCAGAAAGTAGTTGCTTTTCTGAGTTCTCTGTAGCTAGGACCACTCTGCAGGACCACGAGGAGCTTGTCTGAGCAGTATAGCCAGAAAAAAATGCCCAGAGGCAGATTTTAAACAGTAAACTACAAAAGAGCTAGAAGTGGTCCAAAACAACCAATTACTACAGCTTCTTATGCTGAGGTCACTTCCTACAGGGACAGATAGGTTGCTCAAGGCTCCCCACTCCCACTGGTGAGCAAAGAAACTTCCTTCTATCCAAGTAAGGTAATGGACAACACAGGAACTACACCACAGCCCAGAATACAGCAATGCCTGTAAACTGGTCTAAACTAGTCAAGGAGAGGCGGGAAAACAAGGATTATTTTTTTGTTTTTTTTATAGAAACACACAGAAAATGCAGAAACAGTGATAAATCAGTTACACAGGCTAGCACACTTTAGTGGGCAGCCTCAATTTTGCAAGTTTGCGGGGAGCTTAGTTTGTGACCGTTTTTTCCATAATTTGCCTCTAGTTATCATAATGGTATGAGTGGCTTTTAAAAGCTATGGAGATATGGTGGACTTAATTTGGACTTTGTGAGGGGGACCAAGTGAGTCTTAGATGCTAAGGAAGGTGGAGTTGAAAGCAAGGACTGCTTCTTCTAGTGGGAGTCTAATCAAAGAAAGTTTGTGCTTACTATGTGCAGGTGATCTTTCATACTGTAATTCTTATGTCCCTGGAAAATGGGGAAGGTAGTGAAAATAAGGCTAATAAGCATCACAATAAGTCACCCACGTGGTTGTGGCAGTCATGCTTGTCAGAAGGTACCATATTTAGGACTTGCACAGTGTCTTCGAGGCCCTGGTGGAACGTGCCTATGTCTCCACGATGGCCCTTTACATACAAGGACAAGACAACAATGCTCTATTTTCCCTTTTAAGAAATATCTCAGAATAAAATCAGATTGACCATTCCCTCAACACAATTTCTGTTGGATCCTTGTCTCCTCTAAGGCACACATCTCAATATTTACAGATGTACAAGTAGTAACACATAAATATATCTAGAATGGCATTAAATGCCTTGTATAAGGCGTACCTAGAATTTCTTCATGGGACATGCTTGGCCTGTTATCCACATCAGCACCATTAAGGAGACTGTATGAACCTTCTGCTGAACTGTCTGGATTTCTGACAGTGGACAGGAAATGCTCATTTTCAGTGAGTGGTGCTTCTGTAGCAGGACCCCCCCCTCCAGTAGCCATCAATTCTCATGCTACTGCAGCTGCTCTTCTGTGTGCTGCTGTAATCATATCAGTGGCACTATGCCACACCTGATTATAGTTCCTGGCACAACCACCCACTGCATTTATGTCAGTGGCTACCTGCTGCCATGTGCTTTTTCTGCCAGATCCCTCTGTTTCTCTCAATCAGGAAGGATTCATAGCAGCATAAGGCTTCAGTGATGACCTTGTTCTCTGTATCACTGAATGGTAGTTTGCATGGGATAGATGTCTGGGTGCCATAATTATGTATGACATGAAACATGAAAAAAAAATTTGTAGCGTATTCAAAAAATCATTCTCCTCAAAGAAAATCTGTGCATCGATCCTCAACACAAAAAACAATTGAACACATAATGCTTATTTTGGACTGCACACAAGCTAAGGGAGCCCCCCTCCAAAAAAGAAACATTGTAATACATTAGCATTGCATCCATTCTGTTAACATTTTTGTAATGAGAACAGCAACTGTGTAAATGACTACTGGACAGCAGGATTACAGGCTCACACCTGTCTGACATGGTAGGAAGTAGTGTTAGCACAGAGTTTGATTGTGTTCAAAGTCCAATTGCCTAGACAGTTTCCTTTGGTCTCTCCACTGTTGTGGAGGTCACCACGGGACACCTGAGAAGCCTGACACCTTTCTTATCTACACATGCACAACCCCTTGGAGTTGATAATAAGCACAATACTGCTGTCTGCAGTAACTGGTGAAATTCCAAGAGCAAATGGTAACACAATAAATACTGTGATATAACCATACCATTTGTTGAATAACATGGAAGCCACAGCAATAACTGACATATGTGCAATATACCAGCAGTGAATAAAAAAAAACTGCATATACATCAAAAAATCTTTTTTTCTATTGCATATTGGAATACATTCCAAACATGAAAATGTACATTTATGAAGAGGGCAAACATACCTTATGAAATAATGCAGTAACAGTTTGCCTCTTTCCAATCAGTCTAACCTCCTTACACTTCCATTACCTTTATAGTGTAGATTCAGACCTCTGAGAACTGTGAATATGCAAATGAGGTGTCAAATCCTTAGCATTACTCAATACAAAAAAAAATCACTAGGTGTAGGGAATGTAAACTTCATATAAGTAGCTACACAATTGAACTCACAAACCTTGGGACTGCCAAGAGGAGCAATGACAATTGTTAGCTGCTAATGACTTGCAAGTGTTAATGATTACTTTGACTACAACACCAAGCAATACTGAGCAGTCTCTTCTCTCTGAGGTGTGTGTATCATAAAGAGTAGATTTAAAATGCAAAGTCGAAGTACTCTAAAAGGTATGAAAACAATATTAACACTGATAGTATTGTACTGATAGTACAATGTGCATCCTGTGCTTAAAATCTTTCTGAAATGCTGGTCAGCTATATTACACATTGAAACAAAGATGCAAATAAAAGCCTATGACACGGGATTTCTGTAATTAAGCCAAAAGGAGAAGAAGATGCTCAGATAATAAAGAGAAGAAACAGGTGGCAGTGTTGGCAACCTTACATTATTATGGTGTGGGATATTATTAGCCTACAGTATTTGTAAATATCAAATTCATCAAGGCATGTTCAAGCAAATGAGAAAGAAACATTTCCTGATCTTTCTAATGCTGGACCTGTAATTTGATGGTCTTCTAAGTCAGATCAGTATGGTATGTATGTTTCCAGATTACTACTCTAAGCCTGTGTTAGTGGCAAAATGAGACAAGAAACACAACTGAGTGTGTGTTGTAATTGTACTGAACTGAGGGTTCAGATTAAGATAGTGTGCTCTCTGACAGAGTTAGTGCATATTTCCTGAGCATATGATCACGTTGTAACACTCACAGATCTAGGCAACATCACAATCCTGCATTTTCATTATTATTCCCTGATATTTCTTACTACTGACAATTTTTTATTGTATCCTTATTTGCACACAGTTTGGCAAACCACACTTTGGCCTGGCACCGTTTCATAGCAGTGAATGAGAGCCCACTGCCAAAGGTACAAACTAAGATATTTAATTCAGCATGCCACTGGTAGCATTTTAGAGTGGGGCAGGTGGGCTTTGCAAACAGCAGTCAAAGAAAAAATTCAACATGTCACCTAAGAATCAGTGTAGCACACACAGTGTAAATGAAATGAGTTTAAAGAAACAGGAAAGAGGATGCAGGGGTTTGCATCCAGCTTGAAGCCACATGCTGCTTGTAATGTTTGCAGCAGATGTCAAAATGCAGCTTGCCTTTTGCTGTATGAAATGTAAATTGTTATATATATATATATATATATATATATATATATATATATATATATATTTTTTTTTTTTCGCCTTTGTAATTTCCACACTGCTTAGCATAGTGCAAACAGGGCTTGTGGATGAAGCCAAGAGTGGACAATTTCATTTTTGTATTTTCCATTAGCCAAACAATTTTGTCACATCTGTGCAGTATTAGTAATGAATGAGTGATGTGCACATGATGTATACCTCTTACTGTGCAGTGATGTGCACATGATGTATACCTCTTACTGTGCAGTGATGTGCACATGATGTATACCTCTTACTGTGCAGTGATGTACACATGATGTATTCCACTTACTGTGCAGTGATGTGCACAGGATGTATACCTCTTACTGTGTAGTGATGTGCACATGATGTACACCTCTTATTGTGCCATGATGTGCACATGATGTATACCTATTACTGTGCAGTGATGTGCACATGATGTATACCTCTTACCGTGCAGTGATATACACATGATGTACATCTCTTACTGTGCAGTGATGTGCACATGATGTATACCTCTTAGTGTGCAGTGATGTGCACATGATGTATACCTCTTACTGTGCAGTGATGTCCTCATGATGTATATCTCTTACTGTGCAGTGATGTGCACATGATGTATACATCTTACTGTGCAGTGATATGCACATGATGTATACCTCTTACTGTACAGTGATGTGCACATGATCTATACCTCTTACTGTGCAGTGATGTGCACATGATGTATACCTCTTAATGTGCAGTGATGTGCACATGATCTATACCTCTTACTGTGCAGTGCACATGATGTATACATCTTACTGTGCAGTGATGTGCACATGATTTATACCTCTTACTGTGCAGTGATGTGCACAGTATGTATACCTGTTAGTGTGCAGTGATGTGCCCATGATGTATACGTCTTAATGTGCAGTGATGTGCACATGATGTATACCTCTTACTGTGCAGTGATGAGCCCATGATGTATACCTCTTACTGTGCAGTGATGTGGACATGATGTATACCACTTACTGTGCAGTGATATGCACATGATATATACCTCTTTGTGTGCAGTGATGTGCCCGTAATGTACACCTCTTACTGTACAATTATATGCAAATGATGCATACCTCTTATTGTGCAGTGATGTGCCCATAGGTTCATAGGTTGGTACTGGGCTATCTGCCTGAAGGCATATATTAGCCCAGCCATGTTGTGCGGTATTCACCACCCCTTTAGTAGTTCCCTAGACCCTTGTACTAGCAGCTAGTACCCTTGGCCCCTATCTAGTAGTGCTGTTGGTCTGATCCCCACTGTGAACTTTCTGTTACCCATCCACTCATCAAGGTTCCTCTTGAAGAGTGATAGTGAGGGGCTCTGTCTTATGTAGATTGGGACCCCATTTCATAGTAAGGGTATTCTCTGGGAAGGGAATCTATCCCTCCATCATGTTCTATTCATTGTTGTGTTAAGGTTTATATCCCTAGAGCATGTAGCTCGAGTAGATTTGTTTTTGCTAAGATGGAGCATGTTCAACAATTCTGGGTTGGACATGGCTCTGTACGTTAGACAGAGATGGCCTCTGAGAAAGCAGTATGCAACAGAGAACAGTCTTAGTTTTTTCAATCATGCTGCATAGGGCAACTGTTTGAGGCCAGTAATCCTCTTGGTTAGGTACCTCTGTGGTTTCTCCAGCTGCTGGAGATGTCTAGCCAGGTACATTCCAATTGGTGCATTGTACTCAATAATGGGTCTGCTGAGGGAAGAGTAGAGGGGCATCATTACATCCTTAGATCTTGATGCGAACCCTTTTGTGATCAGATGGGTCACATAGAAGGATTTTCTAACCATTTTGGCAACATGGTTATCAAAGGAAAGCTGACTATCTACTTGGGTCCCTAGATCCCTTATTTCTTCTTCAGATTTCAGGGGATTACCTCCTGTGTTGTAGTTTTCGGGTACTCTGTTTTTTCCAAAGGGGATTACTACGCATTTTTTTGCATTTAGCTTGAGACCATGGCTTTGACACCATGCATCAGTCTCATTTAGGCCCTTCTGGAGGATCTCCATGTTGGCCAGAGACTCTATTATAGCACCCAGTTTGCATTCCCAAACTTAGTCAGCCACAGCCCTTCCATGCTTGCCTGTACTTCTGAGAAGTATATGCCAAACAGGAGGGGCCCCAGGACAGAGCCCTGAGGCACACCACTTGTTACTGGTCTGGATTCAGACATAGATCCTGCTACTCTTACTTTATGTGATCTGTCTGAGAGCCAGTTTACGATCCATCTTGTGACGTAAGGGTTTATGCCCAGGCTGGTGAGCTTATCAATAATACCTGAATGGGGAATTGTGTCAAATGCTTTAGCAAGGTCAAGGTAAGCCATGTGTACCTCCTTTCCCTTATCTATGGCCTGAGTAACTGTCTCAAATAAATCCACCAGGTTCAGGAGGCATGATCTGCCCTTGAAAAAGCCGAACTGTGTGGGGTCCAGCGACTGGAGGTTCCCAATCTCTCCATTTATGAGTTCCATAATGATTCACTCCATAGCCTTACAGATCAGACTAGTCAGGCTTATTGGTCGGTAGTTCCCAGGGTCAGTTGTGGCCCCACCCTTGTGTAGCAGGACCGCCGTTGCCATGCACCATTCTATGGGCACATATCATGTGGAGAGGCTGAGACTGAACAGGGTATTAAGATACAAAGTTAATTTCTTTTGGAGCTCACGTATGACACAGCCAGGGACACCATCTGGTCCCATGGAGGCAGTGTTTTTAGCTTTAGATATCACCTTGTTAACCAATGTAGCAGTAATAATTGGACATACGCAATCCCCTGGAATGGTAATAGGCCCTGTAGATGGTGAGGGGGGGGGAGAACTTTGCACTGAACCTGTGAGCCAAGATGTTGGCAATGTCAGAAGGGTCAGTGTATTTTGTTCCATTTTGTACTAGCTCAGAACAGACCTGAGCATTGCCATTTAGGTTTTTGACATAGCCATAGAAGGCCTTATGGTTATCCTTGGCATCCTTGGCAACTTTCTTTTCAAAATTAGCTTTAGTTGACTTGATGAAGGCCCTCAATTTCTTACTAATGCTGATCAGGGATGATTTTTCTACTTGAGATTTGGCCTTTTTTTGTATAAGTCTCCTCCTTTTATTGTAAAGTTTGCTTATGGCCGGGGTCCACCAGACTGGTTTCTTCTTGCTTGAGGAAGGAGTCTTGGTTTTATTTGGGATAGCACGGTCCATGCAATCATAAAGATGCATATAGAGTGCCTTGGTGCATGATTCCGCATCCTGGATATCATTATCCTTCTGAAAGGGAATAGTGAAAATATGATATATACATCTTACTGTGCAGTGATATGCTCATGATGTATACTTCTTACTGTGCAGTGATGTGCACATGATGTATACATCTTACTGTGCAGTGATGTGCACACAATGAACACCTCTTACTGTGCAGTGATGTGCACATGATGTATATCTCTTACTGTACAGTGATCTGCACATGATGTATACATCTTACTCTGCAGTGATATGCGCATAATGTATACCTCTTAGTGTGCAGTGATGTGCACATGTATACCTCTTACTGTGCAGTGATGTGCACATGATGTATACCTCATAATGTGCAGTGATGTGCCCATGATGTATACCTCTTAATGTGCAGTGATGTGCACATGATGTATACCTCTTACTGTGCAGCAATGTGCCCATGATGTATATCTCTTACTGTGCAGTGATGTGCACATGATGCATACCTCTTAGTGTGCAGTGATGTGCACATGTATACCTCTTACTGTGCCATGATGTGCATATGATGTATACCTCATAATGTGCAGTGATGTGCCCATGATGTATACCTCTTAATGTGCAGTGATGTGCACATGATGTATACCTCTTATTGTGCAGTGATGTGCACATGATGTACACCTCTTACTGTGCAGTGGTATGCACATGATGCATACATCTTAGTTGTGCAGTGATGTGCACATGATGTATACCTCTTACTGTGCAGCGATATGCCCATGATATATATCTCTTACTGTGCAGTGATGTGCACATGATATATACCTCTTACTGTGCAGTGATGTGCCCATGATGTATACCTCTTACTGTGCAGTGATGTGCCCATGATGTATACCTCTTACTGTGCAGTGATGTGCACATGATGTATACCTCTTACTGTGCAGTGATGTGCACATGATGTATACCTCTTACTGTGCAGTGATGTGCACATGATGTATGCTTCTCTCTGTGGAGCAAGGTGTAAATGCATTGACTTTGGATCCATAAAAGAGTAGCTCTGGGGTTTAAATCCCTACTGTTTGAAGGGAATGAAGAAATTGTTACTCAAGATTTATGACTTACTTTCATCAGAACTTCATGTACTTTTTTTCTATTTCTTGCTTTCTGCACTAACTAGCTGCTGAGTGGTATACAATCAAGCTTACCAGCTTAAAGAAAAAAAAGTGAAAAGTTTTATTTGGACAGCCTTCTGTAGCACAAACAGTGTTATTGGCAATATGTGGACATCATCACTCTGAACAGTGCTGAGTGAATAATATCTACCTACTAAGTAACTGTCTCTGTGGCACAAGGTGCAAGTGCAATAACTTTAGAGACAGAGCACAGGTGATCCAGGGTTCAAATCCAATTAACACTTATTTATTTATTTAACATTTGTTTACAGGATAGTCCAACTGGACAACAGGTGTCATTTTTTCAGCAGAGTCCTGGGGAGAAAAGCTCCACAATGTTACACAGTAATTTAGTAAAAAGTAGTTAACAAAGTTTAAAAATGTTTAACAATAGGTGAAAAAATTTAACAATAGTTTAGAAAGTTTGACAGTTATATAAAGAACATTGATCTCAGAACATTTGTAGGTGAGTGTAAGTACAGTATATATATAATTGATTTTATAGTAATAAAAAGTATATTAGATATTTACACTATGTTCAAGTCTGCCTAGGTAGAGCATTGGTCAGTGGAATCATGTTTGACAGGGTTGGCTATGAGTAATGGGCTGGAAGAGGTGGGTTCAGGAAGGGTTGTTACATTTACATATATGGTTTTCATAAAGGTGTGATTTAAGGATTTTTTTTGAATGTGGTAGTGTGGTTTTGTAGCCTGAGGTGTGAGGATAGGGTGTTCCATATTTTTGCGACTTCATAAGGGAATAGGGATTCCCCTGAGATATTTTTACATGGCATGACTTCTATCAGGGCTTTGTTACTGGATTGTAGTTCCCTGGTAGTAGTATGGAAATTTAGTAGGCCTGTTAGGGCAGGGGTTTTCTCAGGGTGGTACAGTATTTGATGGGCTAAGTTGAGTTGATAATAGTGAAGTAAGTTTGAAATTTCTAACCAGTGTAGTTTATGTAGGGATCGGCCGTAGTGAGAGTGTGATTCATTGTTAGTTGCAAACCTAGCTATTTTGTTGTAACATGTTGAAAGTTTATTCAGGTTGATTTTATTAGATTTGTTAGTAATGGGGATCCATAGAGTAGGGTTGTTAGGAGATGAGTATTGGCTATGGCAGTTCTGGATTCGGAGGTTAAAAATTTGATGCTGTGATAGAGGCAGCCTATCTTTTTGTGGACTTTGGAGATAGGGATATGTATTTACTGTATTTAAGTTGGTGGTCAATTGTAACACCTAGTAGTTTGGCCTCGGGGACAGAAGTTATGAGGGTCTTATTGGCAGAGAGAATGGAGAAGGTAGGGTCAATAGTTTTTGTTGTGTGGAATAGCATTAGTTGTGTTTTTTGGGGTTCAGTATTAGTTGAGAATTGTTTAGCCAGTTTTCTATTTCTAGGAAGGATTCTTGGGCTTGGGTTTGCAGCAGTTGGATGTTGGGGGCAAAGCAGATAAGGGTAGTGTCATCTCTGTTATGAACTATGTTGGCTTTTGTGGTTGCTAAGTGGACTTGGATTGTAAAAACTTTAAAGAAGAGGGGCCAAGTATAGAACCTTGGGGGACACCGCATTTGACTGGGAAAGGGGAAGATGGAGTTGAGCCATTTGACAGATTGAGAGCGGTTGTCTAGGTAGCTACTGAACCATTGTATGGTAAAGTTATCTTTACAAATGGTGGAAAATGTAGTTTCTAAAAACACTTTGATTAGGAATGTAACACTGCATAAAATGTCTATCATAATTATGTTGATTGCAAGAAAAATCTCATTAATGCTTTGATTTATCTAGGTACTATATCTCATTAATAATTTACTTATGAAACACAGCTGAATGTGTGGGTAACTGTTGAAGCAGGATAATTATTATAATGAATTAAAATGCCCTTGCATATCTATGATGGACAGAATAATTAAGTTAAAATCATCTTCACTCTTTGTATACTTCCACTCCATGTTTAGGACAGTATGTCATGTGAATTATGTTCACATCATATCCCAACCTGTATTACTCAGCTCATGAATGTCTAACATTTACAAACAGTTATACTGCCTCTTTCATGGGAATGCATTCACAGTACTTCTAAAAGTCACACACACACACACACACACACACACACACACACACACACACACACACACACACACACACACACACACACACATCCACACACACATGCCTACCTGAACTATGTCCCCAGTCATAGTAAATGCAGTTCGTCTGTAATGAACATGATTGAAAGGGAATTCTCCTATTGCATTGACAATCAACCTGCTTGAAATTTATATAGTATACTGACCCATCAACTTTAAATTATATAGAATTTTGAATAATTCCAAGACTGTTATTCATTATGCTTTTTTGTCTCTTCTTATTTTCCTCTCTGTTGTATAGCTACTGAAAACATTACACACCAAGAGAGGTTTAATCACCTCAGAGAGGCATTTGATATGTTTGCAGGCCCAATAACTACTGTAATTGAATGCAATTTAGCAATAGTGTAATAAATAGTTCTATTTATAATACCATAGCAGTGCAATTGATTAATGGTACAACGGAGTAAGACCTTTCCATCAATACCTGGATGTGGCAAAGGTGTATAGACTGGCTAATCATAAATGTGTATTTTCTGAAGTTATATAGTCATGTGACATGCTCTTAATCTAATTCTGTCTCTTTTTTGTCTCACCACACCCATTCTCTTCCATGTTTTGGGGGGGGGGGGTATTTTATATGGCTTTTATTTGGCATAAAAATGTTCTGTTGTCATACCTTTCGGCTTACAAAAATACAGAGAGGTAGACCGACCACTGCGGATTAGTCTGTCATTCCTCCACAGGTTGCAGCACCAACACCCAGCACTTCAGGGTCTCAAGCTGCCAGTACTGCCTCCACAGGCCCTACCCTATCTGCTCCATCATTACTTAGCCATACTGATGCATTAGGTAGGTCTGCCCCGGCATCTGGTGCACTGGTACCCTCCAGGAGTAGTAGTAGTGGAGGTGGTGATTTTGTCATCATGAAGAACTGGCAAGACTGCTGGAGGGTATAATGGAAAGGGGCCTTGGTGCCTGAATTGGCCATATAGAAAAAGTGCCTCATCATATTGCCAAGATGATGCCACAGTGTGCACTGATACAGGAAATTGAGACAGTTGACAGTGATGACAGTTCTGCGCATGAGAACTATATTGTCACTGTTCTCAGGCTTAACATGGGTGTGCCTGTCATGTCCCTTACCTATCCCCAATCATGATATTCCCCAACCTTTTGTGTCCATCACCATCCCTATCTGTCTTGTCCTGTATGTCTGTGTCTGATTCCTCACCAAACATACCTTCCTGTCCTTCACATTCCTAAGCCTCTTCCCCAACATTCCCCTCTCTCTGAAAGTAAAAAAAGTAAAGAAATGGGCACCTGTCCCATAAAAATGATCCATACATAGCTGTCCGCTTCATCTATGTGTCTTGACACACCTGATTTGGTACAATTGGCTCTACATTATTCTGCTATTGTCACTACCCTTGGTGTGGTGACAGTCCAAATCCAGCAAATTATGTCTACTCTTCTACATTTATATTGTGAAGAAGTAGATGGCTATGGTTCTCTCCCACTACCTTCCTGTAAATTCCTCTATTCTTTCCCCTGTGTCCTCCCCTCTGCTTGCACCCCCCCCTCCATTTCATCACTTTCCTGTCAACCCCTTTTTTACATGTTTAATCTGGTCAAATTGTAGAATCACACACACACACAACACACATGGCCAGAAATGGCCCATTAATAAGACTTCACTTTTTCCCCACAGCCTTTGCATGACACAACTGATGTCATTTTTTGAAGGACGTAGTCTGGCTCACATGCGGTCACACTTCTCTTGTGGTGTGTGACATAATGCACTTGTGTGTAGATTGTGTCAGTTGATAGGTAGGGAGTTTGAATACATCAGTGCAACTCTTCTGACTGGGCAGATGAAGAAATGAAGACATTAGACCAAAAGCCAAAGTAACTCTAATTGCAGAAAAGATTAAAGAGAACAGATCACGGTGGTTTGTGCACATGTGTAGAAAAGCAGAAGACAATTTGGTGAGGAAGATTTGGAACAGACAGGAAGAAGGTAGGAGGAAGTGAGTACATCCAGCATAGAGGTGGATGGATTGTGTGAAAGAAGATCTGCAACAGTCAGGCATGAGTGTTGAAAAAGGCAGGAGTGTGGCACTGAATCGAAACAGTTGGTGATAGTTAACATGATATCCCGACTCCATGTAGAAATAATGGGAAAAGGGGGGCTGATGATGATAATGACTCTCCTGACTGTGTGTGAATATAAATGGATGCAGGAGTGTCTTACACCTCTTAGCATTGACAACATTTGCAACTCCACATTGCCATAGAAGTAAGTTTTGCACACACGCCTCCTTTGCATGACTTAGCTGACATCATCCTTTCAAAGATTTATTGTGGCTCACATGCAATCATACTTCTCCTGTAGCATGTGCATATAATATTCATGTGTGTCTATTGTTTCAGTGCAAAGGTAGGGAGTTCGAGTACAGGAATGATTGTCATCTGTGAGTGTGTGTTTCTTCATCCTACTGTGCAGAACAGGCTGCAAATACATATATAAAGCATATCTATACACTATGCTTGTGCTGTGCAACCACTTTTTAGCAGAAACATGAAGGTAATACACAATGCTGATGTCATCTTTTGAAATGTTCTGTGTCACAATTGTCAAATAAATCTGTAGTTGCACTTGTATTTCAGCAAACCTTCATTAGCCTGTGATGTTAGCTATATAGTTCCAATCCAGACATCACTGCTTCAAGTCAGTGTACATGTTGTTAACAGTTTTGTCACCCACATGTGCTATGTTCATGTGTAGATGCTATTTCCTATTACAAGAGTTTATTCTACTGATGCTGTCATTTCAATAGATTGTCTTTCCATAACAGTTGTAGTGAGAATCTCCTCAGGATTGAAGACATGAAACAATGTAATTAATGTATGTTGCCTATGTAAGGCATGTGTTCCAACACAGGATTATATCTACATAGTACATAATCACTGTTCTATCATCACAGTAATAACAGCAGAGGGCTACAGGTGCATTTGAGTATACCTAGCATCAGGCAATGTTGCCTGACATACAGCAAGATTCTTTCTATGTAATTACAGAAACTCATATTTCTTGATTCATGCACATGATGTAATGCTTTCAGATAACCACACATATGACAGTTGGCAATGTACTTATACCATGGCACATTCATTGGTCCCACTATGGTGTTGATTTTTTTCAATGCTTAGGCATGTGTTGCAAACCAGCACTGAGTGATGATAAGCATTTGAGTCTTTAACTGTTTGCAGGAAAGACATCCCCCACAATTATACTTTGTACGTATAGACTGACAGAGGCCTTCCTCATCCGTTTCAAATGACAAAAATTGTGAGCAAATAAAGTACAGCTGATTGAATGGCTTCATACAGGTGGAGTTCAACAGCTATAACAACAGTCCCACTGTGGCTCATGTGATTACTAGCTATATTGTTATTTGGAGGAGTTCTACAGTTCTACCTTCTTAATCTCTTTCGGCTGTTCCCGTTAGGAGTTACCACAGTGGATCATCTGTTTCCATTTCTTCCTGTCCTCTGCATATTGCTGTGTCACACCAACCACCTGCATGTCCTCTCTGACCACATCCATAAACCTTATCTTTTAGGCCTTCCTCTTTTCCTCTCACTTGGCATCTCCATCCTTAGCATACTTTTCCCAATGTACCCAGTATCCCTCCTCAGCATATGTCCAAACCAACGCAATCTCGCCTCTCTGACTTTGTCTCCAAACCATCCAACCTGAGCTGACCCTCTAATATACTGATTCCTAATCCTGTCCATCCTTGTCACACCCACTGCAAATCTTAACATCTTTAACTCTGCCACTTCCAGCTCTGACGCCTGGCTTTTTGTCAGTGCCACTATCTCCAACCCATACGACATAGCTGGTCTCACTACCCTCTTGTAGACTTTCCCTTTCACTCTTACTGGTACCTGTCTATCACAAATCACTCCTGACACTCTTCTTCACCCATTCCACCCTGCCTGTACTCTCTTCTTCACCTCTCTTCCACACTCACCATTACTCTGAACTGTTGATCCCAAGTACTTAAACTCATCCACCCTTGCCAACTCTACTTTCTGCATCCTCACCATTCCTCTATCCTTCCTCTCATTCACACACACATATTCTGTCTTAGTCCTGCTGACCTTCACTCCTCAGTTCTAGCATAGGGATTAATTTTATGTGAATCTACTGACATCACACAACAACCATTATATCACATCAGTCTTATCCTCTGTTATGTTGCATGAACATATATGAACATAGCTTTGGATTTCATGGCAGTAGACATTTGTTCTGCCAGTGTCATGGTGACCTTGCTGTTGTGGCACATGCATTGAGTACTGTGGTATACACGTGTGTGCTCCAGTTCTTGGGTGGTGTGTGTACAAATGTACAGAGAATCCTTCCTTGACCATGGAACATTGAGACAGGACTCATCACAGCTGTGTGCACATGACAATACTCATTTAATTGCCATCAGTCTGACATGCTGATATGACATTCTTTATCAGAGATCCTTTCTTAATTCACACATTAATTTAATTGTTTGTTGCGATACCCATTGTTACTTCCTGTGGCACATGTTGACAATACACAGCTCTGGGGACTACATTGCATCATAGTGTAGAGTTCTGAATAATAACTGTCAGGCAGGAGTGTCTTACACCAAGGGTATTACGTATGTCACATTCTGCTCCCACATTTGTAACTCTACACACACCTACATATCAGATGCATAACCATTAGAATATTGAAGTGCATAATTTCCTTCAAGGGTGATCTCCTCAGACATGTGTTAGGCCTATGTCTATGGCATACACAGTTAATACACAGTTCAGTTATAACATTGATGGGATGAGTTCAAGTCTTACAAAAGGAGATTGTGACGTCTAAGCAATGTCTATTTTCCAACATGTTATATTGATGAAATGCACAGTCTGCAAATACCCCATAAGTTATGTACTGTCCATGCAATCTGTCATCTCAAGTCAGTATGTTGTCTTGTAATCCCCTCTGTTACAATGTTAATTTTTGTAACTGTCACATCCTATAATATCATGTCTGCTTTTATTTACCTATATTTGCTCAGGAATTGTGACCACCATTAATTATTATGACATATGTATTGCAAAATGTTATTATTACAAAATTGTCTTTGTGACATAACCTCTTTCACATCAATTATCTTACTAGAATTGAACATTTATCCTTCCCTCTTACATATTTCTGTATGCATCTCTTTCATTTCTGTGCACATTGTCCTCAGTACACTTTTCTTGTCTGGTGACCCATGTATTGTAATTGCCCTTGCCATTTCACATCTCCTCTTATTATTGTATTCATATGTTACATTTATGTGCACAGTACACTCAGTACACTTTCCCTGCCTGGTACAGCTTGCATTATTTGGCCTATGTAGCTCTTCATGCTGTCTGTGCAAGCATGTTTAAGAGGTTTGCCCATAGCCATCTTGTTTGTTTACTGTGTGTGCTTGCGCTGATCAACATGTTTTCCTGGCTGCCAACACTGTTGCTGGCCATGAAAACTTGCTTGTATTCATGTATGTGTAATGAGCAGCATGCATATGCAATTAGTGCTGTTGCTCATTGCTCTAACATATAAACATCATGCAGGCTTCGTGCAAAGTCTACATGACTGTTCATGAATCCCACAGATGATCTTTAACAAAGCATCATTATAACCATGTTTCTGTACTAGCAGTGAAATTGTTTGCCTAAATAATAGTGTTACAGCAGTTTTAATTTTGTTTAATTGTGCTTACTATACAATAATATCATTTCTGTTGGTGTGTGTGGGAAGCAGCCACCGAAAAAGGAGCTTCACACAGGGTACTTAAATTTAATAAAAAACAAAAAATACAAAGGATTAAGCACTTTCATCTGTCAATCCAGACTTCTTCAGATTAAATCATTAAACTTGGTTATAACATTTAAATATCCCACCCTGTATACCACATGACTATGCACAACCTATCCAACAGCCACCTCATATTTAAAAGTCAAAAATGGCTTACACTATATAAGATTTTAACTTCAACAAACATCCTATCAAAACATGATAATTCAAACCGGCATGGACCATGGTATTTAATTTGAGTTGCCACCGCAACTCAATAGCTTCGATCAAATTTTCCCATGGTCCCCCCTAGGATTACTCATTATATGATCTAGACCAAAGAATAAAAGATGATGATCAAGATGACTGGAAACGTATTTTGCCAAGGAGTTGTTTTAGATTCTTCTTCCTTATGTCCAAAAGATGTTCATATATTTTTTCAACCTTCTTTGTGTTTTACCTACATAGAACCCATTACACTTCTGACAAATCACAAGGTATATCACCCCTAATGTGTTATAATTGCAATAGAACTTGGCTCTGATTGTGTTTACATTGACCAAAACCAGGTCAATAAAGAATATATGTTTACAGTGATTGCAAAAGCAACATTTGAAAGTGCCATTTTTTTGTTGCTGGTAAATCCACCCAGGTCATTATTATGTTCCAAAATGTTTTTTATAGATTTACCTCCCTGATAAACAAAAACTGGCCTTTCCCCACCCTTTTCCAGAATGACGCCAAAACAAGAAAAACCAAACCAATTCTTACACATCACCTCTCTAATGCAAGAGTCTTCCAACCAGTGTTCCATTAGAAAAGCAAAATGGTGATCACTTTTTAAAGTAGTGGTGTGTACAAATATATCTGTCTCTGAATTGAAAGGCAGAATGTCCCACTTTTCCCTCTTGCTGACCATTTCAGACATCACTGTAAATACTAGCTTGTCGGGATAACCTGTAGCCAGAAACATTTCTGCCAGTAATTGACATTCTAACATTTATTGGTTGCTCTCAGAAATCATCCTGGCCAGTTGTATGCATTGTCCTTTGACTATACCCCATTTTTTATGGTCTGGGTGACTACTCTCATAGTGTAACAAACTGTTACAATGTGTGGGCTTCCTGTAAATTGTACTTATGAAGCACTGTTCCAACTCATTTTTAGGAAGTCTAACATCTAAATAGTTTATGACATCCTAATTGAAAAAAAAAGTAAATCTAAAAAAAAAGATATAGTAGAATTCAAGTTGTCAATAAAACTGTACATTTCACAAACAGACCTGTCTCATACAATAAAAATATCATCCAAATATCAGATATATTGTTTCCATGGTTTAGTGGGAAACCTTTCAAACAAGAACTGCTTTTCCCACTGAAGGAGGACAATATTAGAAAAAAATGGTGGCACAGGAAGCACCCATTGCAACTTCCTTGACTTGGTGAAAATATTGATCCTCCAAAAACACAAAATTATTTTTGAGTACAACCTCCATATAGGTATCTGGAATGTTAATGTCATTGTTAATTAAGCTGGTGGATTCACAAAACAAAAATCATGAAACCATGTTAAATCAGTTGAATGAAGGATAACACTAAATTACTCCACAGCATCAACCGTAAGGAAAACAAGATCCTGGAGTAACCAAGATTCCTTATCTTAAACAAAAAGCCCCAGTAGTCCCAACATAAATGGTTAAAAGAATTGAGTGATCCTTTCAATTTGAGATCAATGTATTTACCAAGGCGGTGGATTTTAGACTTACTGGCATTAACGATGGGTCTCATTGGTGGATCAGTGGTGCTTTTGGATATCTTTGGCATTCCAAAAATACATGGTACAATGGGATATTTGACATAAAAATAATCAAACAACTCGGGGCCAATTTCACCCTGACCAGTAAGTCTTGCAACTAGTAATCAATCTTTCTATAAGCCAAATGTATAAAATTTAAGGGTGTTTCCTCATATATGTCACTATCCAATAAATAACTATTCATCTTATTTAAGTAATCGTCCTTGTTAATGATGTCCACCCCCCCTTGTCCGGCTTCATTACCCTTAAACTTTTTTGATTAGCCAGCTCAAACAACAGTGCATACTAGTGAGAAGTCCAATTATGACCACCAGCCAACCTCAAATTATGGTGTTGTAGTGCTGTGAATTCAAATTCATAAGCTGCTCAAAAATCAATGAGGGTAACGCGAGAGGTAGCTAAGCAGATTTGTGCACTGGTAAGCAGTGCTTAGCATCTACCCCTTTAAACAAATTTTATACTTGCTAAGCAGGTCTGTCCATCGCTTATCTTAGCTCAGCATATTCAAAACCATCCAATCATGGCAAAGGGTGGGAAACCAGCCCTATTTAAACCTCAGAGGTGGGAATACGGCTCATAACCAGTTGTAGCTCTCCACTGCAGGCACTATGGCTGGTGTCAGTGAAGGTGTGCCATTTCAGGTGCAGCACTGGAGTATTTAAGAGTCCAGGGTCATGGTTGGACTCCTAGTAGAAAAGCATGAAGAGAGACTACTGTAAGACCGGGTCTATATTATATTCTCAAAAGCCGACAATGTTGAATCTGACATTGTCGACACGAGAATATCGAACGCTCAGAATCTCGAGCATGTAAACGGAAATCTCTGTAAAGGGAGATTTCCATTTACTGCAATGTAGTGTGGTCTCAGAGTTGGTATATTTAAGTAGTGGGGTTGTTGGGGGTGCAGCCCCCATGTGGAGGGAGCAGGGGGGGCTTGCCCCCCCTGCTTAAACATATTAGGGTACTTTTTTATTTTTTTTCTCTTTTTATAAGGTCGATGTTTGAAGACATCGACCATATGATGTCGACTATATGTTGTTCGATGTTTTCAAATGTCGATCTTATAATACAGACCCGCAGGACCAGTCCCAGGACTCCCAATACAAAGCGGAGGCCTGGGACCATCTTGCATGTGATCTCACCAGTGCCACTGGCATCATTCGACTGGTGAGCAGGTTCGGTATCATTTTGCTGACCTGAAGAGTAGGAAGAGGTAGGTCTTGGACCAGTAGATCCAAGATGCCCAGGCGGGGAATGTCCCAGACATGTGTAAGTATCAGTATCAATAAGTATTTTCCAAAGTCCAGCCTGTGTATGTGATGGATAGGTATGAACAAATGTTCCTCTATCTCCTATACAGCTGCAGATGAGAGGGCTGTGAACTTGGACGCCCACGCCAGCAGGCTGTTAAGACTACACCGTAAGGCTGTTGAGTACAAATATAGCTTGTAGTATTCAGGGCAAATAAATAGAAAGGAGTAGAATGTCGCCTGTCAGTATTTAAAAATGGGTATGGTTTGTACTGAATAAATGAAACATTAGCAGAGTAATAGTGACGTATAGGGTATATATCAACTATACCTGTCAATAAAAGTGAAAACCCCAGACTGGTTGTATTTACTTTCGTATGTGTTGTTATGAATCATAATGTGAGCAATTTCTGCACAGCAGCTATAGCTCTGAAAGCATTAAATAATCAAGGCTCATCTGAAAATGATTGTGGAGTTGTCAAACAAGAGATTAACTATATGAAATGTTCCATGCATCAAGATATGACACCTGAATAGTAATGTTGTGTTAACTAGTGCTTTTCGGACTGTGTTATGTCAAAGTATGAATACACAGTATAAGAACTATCTGCCATGCATGAATATCATTAATTAGAATGTCAGATTATACAACCAAGAGAGTATTAGACAGCTGTTTCTCTATAGTTCATTCTGATGAAACACATATTTGTTTGATTTTATGCACTAACAGTTATGGTTCGAATCCCGGGAGTGATAGTAAGCTGTATGCATATTTTCATCCAGAAATATGTGAATATGTGTAGAAACACTGACTCTGACTTTTTAAATGAAGAGAATGTTAATCTTACAACTGGATATGGCAAACTGATTGTACCCAAGGTTCCATTTGTTAGTTATTTTGTACCTCCTATGTATACATATATAAATATATATATATGTATATATATATATATATATATATATATATATATATATATATATATATATATACACACATACATACACACACACACACACACACACAGATATATATATATATATATATATATATATATATATATATATATATATATATATATACACATACATATATACATATATATGTAGTCATAACATGTAGTGGAGTCATACCTCAGAACCATACCCCCAACCTCTTACTGCAACAAATCTGTCCAAAGGCTGTCACAATGGGGGGGGGGGGCAATGGGCCCAAACTATGGACCTATTTTAAATATTGCCCTTATCCCACTATCTCCAGCAGCCACTGTTATGCTTTGCAAAAAAAAAAAAATCAGTCCTGCCAAGTCTGTAACCTAGGGGCCTCTACACCACAGTCACAATAATGTAACACTACACCATGTGAGCACTAGAAAATAATGATGCTTCTTCAAACATATCAGTCAGTAGAGTCAGTCAACAGTAGGGGAAATATTCTGTGGAATCAGTCAGGTTTTCCATATATACATGCATATATCTATGGAGAATCATATATCTGGAAAAATCTTTACAATACATATATATATATATATATATATATATATAGAGAGAGAGAGAGAGAGAGAGATACATCTAAAATATATATACATACACATATATATAGAAAAGTAAATAAACACACACACATATATATATATATATATATATATATATATATATATATATATATATGTGTGTGTGTGTGTATGTGCGTGCGTAGATATAAATATAGATAAATATATAACAGCTACAAACAAATGCAATCTGAGGGCCATGCTGCTCAATGCTATAAGTCTAAATCTCAAAATGCTCTGACTTGAAGCACCCCTTAAAATGGAGAATATTGACATTTGTACTGTAACAGAGACCTGGTTCAAGGCAACAGAAAGCACCCTGTACTACCAGGCTATAACTCGTTCCATACCTTCTGGCCACAGAACTTGGACTGAAGCTCCAAAGGTGGCGGTGTTCCCATATTCATAAAGAATGCACCCAGTTCCAGACTGGTAGCCCAACATAAGGCACCAGAAATACTGCTGGTGCAGCTTACATTAGGCAAGACAGTGATTCAGGTTGTAGCCTGCTATAGGTCCCCAAACATGTCCCAAGACTCACACTCCACGTTCCTAATCACCTTGGAGAATATCAGGGTGCAACCTAACACTGTCATACTGGTTGACTTCAACTACCCCTCCATTAACTGGGAAAGCTACTTATGTACCAATGTACTTGGCCAACATTTCCTGGAATTCAGTAATTCCAATGGCTTGGACCAGCCTGTTCTTACCCCCACTACAGTTTGCAACATCCCTGACCTGGTCATTACTAACATAGGGGACTGTTGCTGTACAACAATAATCAACTCCACCCGGGTTAGATCTGACCACAAACTAATCACCTTGGAAACCCACATTCCTCCCACCCCCACCTCCCCCACAAAGGTAATCACCATGAAAAACGTTTCTAAAGGTAACTTTGGGCTCCTACAAACAGAGCTGGCTAACATCACAGCACCCATGCAAATGGAGAATACTTGCATGACCACAGAATCATACACCATTGCAATGTATGAACACGTACACAAATGCATGGATTCCGCCATACCCAATAGAACCAAGACGCTCCCCTCCAAAAAAAGGAAGCCAATCTGGTGGTCCCCTGCTATAAACAAATACTACAACAGAAGGAGGAAACTGTTGCGGAATAAGGTGAAGTCCCAGGACTGGAAAAACTCCCTTACCTGCCCCAACAAAAAATTGAGATCCCTCACCAAATCCTCCAAAGCTAACTATGAAAACAGAATTGCAGCAGATAGTAAAGACAACCACAAGGCCTTCTATAGTTATGTAAAGAATCTCCCAGGCAATACCCAGATTTGCTCTGAGATACTGCACAATGGTACCACCCACACCAAGCCAACAGATATTGCCAATATACTGACTGACAGATTCAGTGCCAACTTTACCCCTCTCCCCCCCCCAAAGGACCAATCACAATGCCATTAGATTGCCAGGCGCCCAGCATTACTGCTGCACAGGTTAAAACAGCACTGTCCAAGGCCAAAAATACAGCATCTATGGGACCTGACAATATCCCTGGCTATGTTCTACATGAACTACAGAGTGAATTGGCACCTCACCTGTGTGCCCTGTTCAGTCACAGCCTCATGTCCCTACCAAATGGTGCACTGCTACAGTTATCCCTCTTCACAGAGGAGGAGCGACTACAGACCCTGGGAACTATCTCCCCATTAGCCTGATGATTATGTTATGCAAAGCTATGGAATGCAGCATCATGGACCTAATAAACAGGGATATAGGAAATGTCCAGACTCTGGATCCCACACAGTTTGGTTTTGTGAAGAATAGGTCATGCCTGCTCAACCCGTTCGACTTCTTTGAGTCAATCACCAGAGCTGTGGATGAAGGCAAGGTGTTTCACACAACCTACCTGAATCTGGCCAAGGCCTTTGATACCATACCCCACTCAGGAGTCATGTAAAAACACACTAAGCTAGGCATCAACCTCTATATCACTAGGTGAGTTGCAAACTGGCTCACAGATAGACTCCACAGTGTGAAAGTAGCTGACTCCAAGCGAGACTGCCGACGAGTGACGAGTGGAGTCCCACAGGGTTTGGTCCTTTGTCCTCTCCTGTTTGGTATCTACTTCTCTGAAGTCCAGGGCAAGACAAAGGGACTCTGGCTGACAAAGTTTGCAGACAAATGCAAGTTGGGAGCTATTATTAACTCCACAAGTGGTGTTGACATCCTACAGAAAGGCCTCACTGAGTCCAGTGGCAGGTGTCAGAACCATGGCCTTAAGCTCAATGGCAAAAAAAGTGTCATCATCCCCTTTGGGAGAAACCCAGTTCTCATGACTTACCACATCACTGGTAGTCCCCTGAACACAGAAGGCATTATAAGACATCTGGGAACACAGCAACCTCTCCCTTGACCACCAAATTGCCACTGCGGTCAGAAAGTACTTCTATGTGGCACATCTCATTACTAAGGCTTTTGCATCCAGGAAGACAGAGGTCATTGTCTCCCTCTCCTCTTCCCTCATTAGGCCAATTGTCAAGTACAATGCCCCATTTGGCATGTACCTCACTAGACACCTGCAACAATTGGAGAGGCTGCAAAAATACCTCACAAATAGGATCTTAGGCCTTAAATACTTGTCCTATATGGACAGACTCCAAAAACTCCTACTATTCTCTGTCTCATATTGCCTACTTAGAGGTGATCTCTGCTTGACTTACAAGGTATGTCTGATCCCAGCTCTGTTAGAAATGCTACGGCTAGAGAAATCCCAATCCCTCCACACCACACACTCCACAGACCTCAACCTCATTACTGCAATCAACAGAACATGCTGGAGGGACAAGTTCATAACCCAGGGACTGCCCATGCTATGGAATAGACTTCCCATATATGTCAAGCAGAGCACCTCACTGGCCCTCTTCAAGAGAAATATTGATGAGTGGATGGGGAATAGAAAATCCACCCCAGGTATTACTCCAGTAACTCTACTCGACAGAGGCACTGTGAGCTAAGGTCGAGTGGCACTATGGCAGGGTAATCCTATGGGCTCATTAGCCTAGTGCATGCCTATATATTTATATATATATATATATATATATATATATATATATATAGAGAGAGAGAGAGAGAGAGAGAGAGAGAGATACAAACATATATATATATATATATATATATATAGAGAGAGAGAGAGAGAGAGAGATACAAATATATAGAGGGAGATATAGATATACAAATATATAGTGAGAGATATAGGTATACATACATATATAGATAAATACATATATGTGCTCAGAACATGTAGTGGAGTTGTATCTCAGAATCATACCTCTCAAACTCTTAGTGCAACAAATCTGTCCAAAGGCTGTCAGAATGGAGGGGGGACAATGGGCACAAACTAGGGACCTCTTTTAAATATTGCCCTTATAAATGTAGAAAGCTGCCAGAGTAACACGATTTGTTTTAGCATACATATTTTGATGGCTGTGACATCTGACAATGAAATGCATGTCATCATTTACTGACAAAAATCCCCATATCATCACAGTGGTTTACCAGAGAAATGAGACTAATCTGTAAAACAGACCAGAAATATGAGCAATAAACCTGGACATCCTGAAACAATACAGCCAGTTGAGAGGTATGCTCAGAACCCCTTACTGCAATGAATCTGGACCAAGGCTGACAAAGCCCTGGTTGGAAGCCATGAAAATGGGGACATATCTGAAATAGTGGCATAGATAAGCTGACACAGTTGCTAGAGCAACACCCTCCTGTCTGCTGTAACATATATTCACAGAAATAGCACAAGTAATTGAAGTAGCAAATCCGCTATGGGGAATTAAACATGTATTTGCAAATGTATCAGGCACTACAGGGATGTAAAAGCACTGGAAAACAGACACCAGTGCGAAAGTGCATACCCACAACCAATATCACCACAGTCACAGTCACATAACAGTATGTCAAGTGAACAGTAGAGTATATGGACTGTGTGAACAAATACATCATTGTTTGCCACTCACAGCTGACATTTGCCAACTACTGCAGTTTCTGTCAAACACCACTGACTGTGCCACTGCTAGGCCAGCTACTGGGATGTTGTACATATCCATATGTTACCTGTAAATATAACTATGATACACATTTTGTCTTGTAAATATAAGAGACCTACACAGAGCATGTGCATAGTAAAGTACTGTTGCAGAAGTGTGTGTTGAAATGCATGTGATATAGTGAGTTCATACGATTCAACTGTACAGTGTTAAAAGCACGTGTGCCTGATATCTGTAGTCACTTACACATAGAGTTGTGTTATGTTAGGCAAACCACTGTCAAGTCTGTTAACAATAATACTGTAACATAATAGCCTAGATATGAATGTGGGACATCCTGCAGGTTAGCACTGTGATAGCAAAGCCTACTGTGTAATCAACTTACTTATCTATGTATGTAAATAAGTTGTGCATGTTCTACTTGTATGTAATATCAGTTTCAGTGCAAACAGACATAAATGTTTACAGGTCCTGGTTGTTGCATTATATATTCCTCACGCAAACACACACTCAGGATACTGGTCTTGTGCACACAGACACACACACACACACACACACACACACACACAAACACACACACACACACACACACACACACACACACACACACACAAACCCACACACGCGCGCACACACACACACACACACACACACACACACACACACACACACACACACACACACGCGCACACACACACACACACACACACACACACACACACACACACACACACACACACACACACACTGTCCGGGACTGAGATTCATAGGATCATGTCTTCATAGGTGTGTACCAGGCTACTGGGCATGGAGCCATGACAAGCCTAGCTCATGGGAGTACCCTGGCATCATGCGACCTGACATTTTTTCCCAGTGTGTCTATCAACCATTTCCACTTGAGTGATGGCCACGGTGACAGTTAAATTCCCCATTCACTCATCCAGATTTCTCTTGAAGTGAGGTGCTCTGACATGTATACAACATATATTGCATTACATGTCCACTCACTAGGTTATAAACCTGTCCCCCAGCATGTTCTGTTGATTGTGGTAATAAGGTTGAGGTATCCATGGCATGTGGTGCATACAGATCAGAGTTTTACTAAATATGGCATTCCTAACACAGCTAGCCACACATGGCATTGTCAGTCAAGATGTGGCTAAGAATACTTGGAGGTATTGCACTCAGTCCATATAGGACAGTTGTTTGCAGGGTAGAGTCCTATTTGTGAGGTACACTTGCAGCCTCTACAGTTGTTGCAGGTGTCTAGTGAGCTGCATGGCAAATGGGCCATTGTACCTGCTGGTTGGCCTACTGAGGAGAAAGTAGAGGGAGACATGGACCTCTTCCTTACTGGATGACACACCCTTACTTATGAGATGTGCTACATGGAAGTTATTTCTGCCCACAGTAGTAATGTGGTGGCCATAAGAGAGGTCACTGTCAGCCTGCATTCACAGGCCTCTTATAGGGACTTATATGTCCATTGGTCTGCCAGCAATATGTTAATTCATGTTAAACACATTGATTCCACATGAGATTGCAAGACATTTCTTTCCATTCAGCCTAAGGCCAATGTTCTGACAACAGTCGGTTGTCTCAGTGGGGCCTTTATGCAGGATGTCAACATGATATGGGGATGTACACATAGCACCCACCTTACAATTGTCTTCAACCATTGTTAGCCAGGGTCTTTTTGTGTTGTTCTGGATGTCAGAGACATACATGACAAACATGAGGGGACCCATGACCAGACCCTGTGGTACTCCAGGCATGACTGCCATCTGAAATGGAGTCTGCTACCTTCACAGTGTGAGTCTTATGCATGAGCCAGTTTGCAACCCACCAAGTGACATAGGGGTTGATGCCTAGATGGCTGTGTTTGTCTATGATTTCTGAGTGGAGAATGGTATCACAGGATTAGAAGACCCGCCTATCTTGTTTTTGTTTCCATACTGTTACCTAGTTATTTCACATAGCCCACAGCTTATAGGGCTGCAGAGTACCCACAGCTACCACTACAGTGGTTGCCAACAGTGTGGCCTGTACAGAGGGCATTTGGATGTGTACTGTGCTCGACATACACACACACACACACACACACACACACACACACACACACACACACACACACACACACACACACACACACACACACACACACACACACACCCTGTCTGTTTTAGACATGCTACATATAAAGACATCCCAATCCCTCCACACTACACACTTCAGAGACTTCTACCTCAGTACCACAATCAGCACAACATGCTGGTGGAGCAGGTCCCTCACCAAGAGACTGCACATGCCCTGGAATACACTTTCCATACATGTCATGCAGAGCACCTAGCTGACCCTGTTTCATAGAAATCTTGATGAGTGGATGGGTAAGAGACAGTTCATCCCTAGGATTACTGCAGTGGCTCTACTTGATACAGGCAGTGGGAAGTAAACATTGGGTGCCACAAAGACAGGGCCCTTCTATGGGCTAGGCTTGTAGAGGCTCCTGGGCCATTAGCCTACTACACACTTATGAACCTATAAGGAGAATTACATCAGCAGGACTGATAAAGTAGGGCAGTGGGTGTTGAACTTATCAAAAAACTTCGCCCTACAAACAGACACACTTCAACACACACTTATACACACAAACACACTTATACACACACACACACACACACACACACACACACACACACACACACACACACACACACTTGCCAGATGTGAGAGTAGAACCCCTACCTAACTAGTTATTTATCCCATAGTGTTAGGCAGTTATCACATGCACCACAGAGCTTATGGAGCTGAGGCTTGATGAAAGGGACTTATAAGGTGAGTAATATCTGCAGGACTGCTAAAGTGGGAAAGAGGAAGTGTACTGGGTTTGAATAGACCCAAAAGCTTTGTCTTGTAAACACACACACGCACAGTTTGATATTTGCAAGGACTCAGATTAGAACTCCTACCTAACTAGCTATTTGTACTATAGTGTTACGCAATTATTGCATGCACCACAGATCTTATGGGGCTGAGACTGACAAAAAGGACTTCTAAGGTGACTGATATCTGCAGGACTGCTAAAGCAGGGAAAGGGGAGGTGTACTGGGTTTGAATGGACCCGAGAGCTTTAACTTGTAAACACACACACACACACTTACCACAACTGAGATTAGAACTCCTACCTAACTTGTTATTTGTACTACAGCGTTACACAATTATCACATGCGCCACAGAGCTTATACGGCTGTGGCTTGACATAAGGTACTTCTATGGTGACAGACATCTTCAGGATTGCTAATGTAGGGCAATGGAAAGTGCACTGGGTGGGGAAGGTATGGTCATTCCTAGAGCCTACTGACATTTCTCTAAGTGTATGAGCATGCCCATTATGATCTTCTATAGTACATGTGGGACTCCATTCCAGGAAATGTACTCCATTCTAGTTTGTTTTGTGCTACAGCCATACCTCTCAACCTGTTGGTGCAGGATATCTGGAGACAGCCATTCAAAATGGGGAGCCAATGGGCCTTGCGATGATTGTGACTATTTCTTTCAGTACTTTATGGGTAGCTAGGGTTACAGGGCTTGTTTTAGCAGACATCTGACATATATGCTGCTTGACACTGTCATGTATTGTTTCAGTACCTTGTGATATACCTCCTCAGATCATCACAGTGATTTCAAAAAATAACCTCAGCAAACTGGAAACTTCCTACAATAATATTGCTAGATTTGCAACAGGTAACCCTTACAGAACCCACCACTGCTTAAATATAAAGCAGCTGGGATGGCTGGAACTACAAAACTTGATTAAATTCCATCAACTAACCATCGCCCATAAAACTCTGTATAAACCTTCCTGCACTCCTGGCCTATCTACCCTCATCACTCCATACACAAATCTGAAATCACTGCGTTCTTCTCACAAAACTCTTTTGTACATTTCTAAACCTAACAACAAAGCTGGCGAATCTCTCTTCTCCAATGCTGTTGGAAAAACTTGGAATCTTCTCCCCAGTGACCTCTCCTCTCTTCCCTCTCTATCACTCTTCAAAAATAGACTAAAACCCTTCCTTAGAACACACTGGTTGTGCCCCTGCACTAAACCTGACTAGGCAACTATCTATATAATTGAACTAAACTCTGCCTAGCCTTCACTACTCAGAAATTAGTACATATTTTATCCCTATAAATTCTATTTTCCTCCCAAACTTCAATATGCAGAATCTCACTTTACATTTCCTACTGAAAAATATACTTGTTTTTCTTCCTTTTACATTATGTATATACTTATCCTGCCTCCCCTCTAGACCTTAGTCTTTCTATTTCTAAATGACCTATAACTGCATACTGTATAGTAGAAGCATTCTGGCAGTACAAGATTTATTGTTTGTCTTCACAGAATAATATGTTTAACCGGCAATATTGTTTTTCTCTTTATATATAATTAATTCTGCTATTTAGTTATCTTTCCTATTATTTTTTGTGTTTATGTACCTGAAATCTGCTAGTGGTATATATGAATTTTTTTTTTCATTTAGTCTTATTTTATATATTGATTACTAAGCTTTTCATTTATCTGTATTGGATCTTATCTCCTCGGGCCTCTACTGAAAATGGACATGTATCCAGTTAGACTAGCCCGGTCAACAAATGTAAAATAAAATAAATAAATAAAATAAATAAATTTACCAGAGGAATACAGGGTGGATGATGCACACACCAAACTTATGGGCCAAATGCTATGCATTCTTGCACAGTCCAGCCTGTTGAGAGGTGTGCCTACAAGCAACTGACTGCTGGAGCTGTGGAAACAGTTCAGCACCTTTGTGATATATTACCATGGTGGAATCTCTGTGCATTTCTGTTCTGGCCTGGTCTGATTTCGAGTCCACAAATGGGTAATATAGATCAGACAGGATCAGGGTGATAGGTAGACTCCAGATTGATTTGTAGAGGATAAGATATGGATGGGGGTGTCCTAGGGCAGATATGTTTGCCTACAGCTGCCAGTGCTTTGCATAGGGTTCTACTCAAAGGTTGACTGTACTTGGAGGGTCTTGTGTGTATCAGACTGTTTGACCAGCCTGGAGGTGTGTGTTTGTCTGACGTATATGTATGGCCCACCTCATTTTGCTTGGCTGGCCACATTCTGGGTTCAGGATCTTGCATAGGATGAGTGATCAAGGAAGGGTGTGTTACTCCCCATGGCTGTGGGCCAGGATTCTGTGGGTGCAGACATGTCTCCATCTTCCAGGGTTAGGACTGCTGCAATTAGTTCATTTCCATGTTTAGACTCCTAGTCCTGCCTGTTATCTGTACAGTGTATCAGAGAATGTCCACATTCATGACTCATATATCTTGTTAGTTACACAAACAAGTGTGTTTTTCAAGGAAAAGTGTTTTGAAAGTCACTCAGGGTTGAAGTCAGATATTACTGACATTTGACATTGCAGTTTCTGACTTCCTATCAATCAGATATTCCATGCTACTATGATCATTCCTACAACTTTACTACATTATTAGAGCAGTATTTCAAAGGTGTCCTTCCCTTTGGACTTTTTTCATACCATTATTCATAGCTTTGTCCAGATTTCTGGCCCTCTGACACTGGCAGGTTTTCTCCTAGCAGTTAGCAGCATGGCCTTTCTTTGCATTTTGTAGAATGTGTTATGTTGGTGTTATGGACCCCATGACACTCCCTAACAGAGCACTGTGTGTGAGGTATGGGCATTAAGCCCAGGCCTGTAGGTCAGGTGTGACAGATGCAGGTCATCTATAGCAAGGCAATGCATTCTGATATGTTCCCAGGCTGGCAGCAGTGGACAACCCTGAGATGGCATCAGTAAGTTGATCCCCTCATTTGCATACACCATTGCCTTACTCCATAGTTACCACACTTAGACTGGGCCTTTCCCCTTAGCAACCACTATTCCCTGGTATTGTTTTCTTTCTGCATGTCATTGACTATAATGGCAAAATGCAGATTTCTGTAAAAATTGATTTTTACCCTTTTTTTTTTAATTTTTGGCACTGTCCCATTTGTGGGCTACTGCCCTATGCTTAACCGGCCGAGATCAGCCAAAAACAAAAAGGTTTATTTTAAAAAATTGAAACTATTTATCATGCCAATTGCCATATATTTGGCCATTGGCATGCCTACTAAATATAATACATGCTTTATTTTGAGCTGCCATGCCTCCATTTTCTAATTTGCAGAAATGTGTTCAGCTAGTAACTGAACACATTTCTGCTTCTTACACTATTCCTGCACCAACACCTGCCTGCTTGCTGAATCAGTAACTCACCTTGTTTGCATGGTTTTCACCAGCAAATGAGTTAATTAACATTAGGCAGTGGTGTCCATGCATGAATAGTGTAGGAGCACTGATGCACGTCACGGGAGCCCTTTACTGAATCGCTCAGTGGCCATGTTCTGTGCAGCAGCTGCTGCACTATTTCTACACTCCATGTAGGGTTTAATGAAACCCACAGCCATGGGAAGTAACACACCCTTCCATAATCACTTATCCTATGCAACATCCTGACTCCAAATTGTGGCCATCCAAGCAAAATGAGGTGGGCCATACTGTGAAGATAGGTGATGGCTGTCAGCCTAGCCAGATAGACTTTTGTAGATAATTCTGTCATTTGTAAATATTAATATAAGCCACAGGCTTGTTCTCTTAAATGAAAAAATGTGTTAAATGTGGAACTGCAAAAATGTAACAACAGTGCACTCTGCTGTAAGAAAGCTGATAAGTCAAGCATTTCATGACTGTCTTTGATCTCAGGGCTTGGAGCCAATATGTCTGGATAAATGAATTCTGCCTATTGTTTTGAGGCCAGAGTTAATGGCTAGAATTTGCATGTATAATTTCTTTTATTGCTCTGGTTCCCAACCAGCTGCAAGATCAAAGGGGCTATTAACCTCTGAGAGTCTGTTAGCCTGGGAACCATAAAGAAATGATGTAATCTGAAATAAATCAGTGGTACTGTGTTATCAATTTAAGGACAGAAAGAATGAGAGCATTTGAGCATTTGTCTTGAGAACATCGAACTCACCACTCTGCCTGTGTCTGTATGTAAGTAGGATCTTAAACTTTAGTGTTTCTCATAGAAATAGCTAGGAAATAGGAATATTAGACTAAGTGTTTTTCTGTGTTGATCTCAGAACTATTATACTGTACTATTTAAACATTTTCCTGTGATCTCTGAACTCCTGACTAGCACTGTGTAGTAAGAAGTATTGTCTTGTGTTTTTATTATTTATTATCAAATATTTTTAAACCTTTCAACTGTGTAGAGATAAGTTAAGTTCTAAGATTACATTGCATGTACATAGTGATGCTGTACTAAGTCACTCCAAATAAGTCTTGACTGTTTGGTTGCACTTACCATTTCGATAATAATATTGCACAGTAATAATTGGACACACTTTGATAAGGGCCTGTGAGTAGCTGATAAATATTAGCTGGGTGGTGGCAGTGATTTCTACTGTATAGTCTGGGTAAAAGGGGCACAGCTGGAAAACATGTGCCAGCCATCCCCATCAGTGTATGTGTGGTTGTATAAATTCTTATCTCAAAGTGTGTGTGTGTCAGCTACTTGGGCAGGGACATGAAGCACTGGTTGGACAGAGAGGGTGTTGGAGGTTTTAGCTTGCCCACTAGACTGAAATCTGGACCCTATAGTTGTGCCAGTGGGGAGTCTGATTGGGGACCTGGAGAGAAAGGGAGAACCAGCCCTAGACTCACTGTGATCTCTGTGTGCTCTTAAGGGAAATTGTACTTTACTGCATGTGTATTTATTATCCTTTACCTATATGGACACCCCTCACTGGTGTTAGTTGTGATGATTGAGGCTCCTTGATTCCTGGGCCAGTGCGCAGGCATCACACATAAATATATGTGAGACAAACACACACCTCCAGGCTGGTCAAACAGTCTGACACACACAAGTGCAGTCAACCTTTGAGAAGATCCCTATGCAAAGCACTGGTAACTATAGGCAAACATATCTGACCCAGGACACCCCCCAAACATATCTCATCCCCTAAAAATCTCTCTGGAGGCTGCCTGTCACCCTGATCCTGCCTGAGTTATATTACTCAACCGTGGACTGGAAATCAGACCAGGCCAGAACAGAAATGCACAGAGATTCCACCATTGTAATATATCACCAAGGTGTTGGACCATTTCCACAGCTCCAGCAGTCAAGTGCTTGTAGGTACACCTCTCAACAGGCTGGATTGTGCAAGAATGCATAGCTTTGGCCCATAATTTTGGTGTGTGCATTATCCATTCTGTTCTCCTCTGGTAAATCACTGTGATGATCTGAAGAGGTATGTCACAAGGTACTAAAACAATACATGACAGAGTCAAACAACATATATTTCAGATGTCTGCTAAAACAAGCCCTGTAACCCTAGCAACTCATACATTACTGAGAGAAATAGTCACAATCCTCGTATGGCCCATTGTCTCCCTTTTGATAGGCTATCTCCAGATATCCTGCACCAACAGGTTGAGAGGTATGGCTGCAGCACAAAACAAACCAGACTGGAGTACAGCAATCCCTGGAATGGAGTCCCACATGTACTATAGAAGGTCACACTGGGCATACTCATACACTTAGAGAAATGAGAAATGTCAGTAGGATCTGGAAATAAACAGGCCTGGCCCACCAAGTGCACTTCCCATTGCCCTACATTACCAGTGCTGAAGATGTCTGTCACCACAGATGTCCCTTTCG
>NC_056733.1:1993018451-1993133451 GCF_019279795.1 Protopterus annectens | reverse complement strand
TGTGTGTGTGTGTGTGTGTGTGTGTGTGTGTGTGTGTGTGTGTGTGTGTGTGTGTATGTGTGTGTGTGTGTGTGTGTGTGTGTGTGTGTGTGTGTGTGTGTGTGTGTGTGTGTGTGTGTGTGTGTGTGTAGGTGACTTTTCTGATGGTGATGTGTGTGTGTTTGTATGCACACAGTCACACATGTGGGCACCCTGCACAAGGGTATTTTGGAAAGTTTTGGGCCGTACATGGTAGGGTGTACAGTTCACCATCTCTGGCCATGGACATAGGGTCTGGGGCTGCCAAGGGTATCACCAGCACCACCAGGGCCGAGTCCAGATGCAATACTACTCCCCATTGGTAACTGCTGCCTGCTGGATCCACCCCCCTGTTGGGACCAGCCAGGATAACATGCCCATGGCCTGCTGCATCATGGTGTGGACAGCACACCCCCTTCAGTAGTGGTGGTGGTACTGCCAGCATTGGGAATGTGATGGTGCATGGCCACATTTACCCTCAGCCAATCATGGTGCTGCCCTACAGCCACATGGCTGCTGGCCAGCATCCGCCAAATGCTCAAACACAGATATTCTATGGTCAAGGAGTACCAAGGTCTCCCCCCACTATCTATCCATGACCGCAATACACTCACCAATGGCTGCAGTGAGTTCATATTGCCACAGACACCAGGGATGTGCTCATCCATGACCCTGTGTATATGTCTGGTGTTACGTTCATTACATGCCTGTACCCCCGTGACAGTCTGGTGACTGCTGCTGAGGCACTTGCAACAGGGGCATGAAGGGCTGCAATCCTCCTCTGAGCACCCCTGCTCATCTGCCTGTGTGGAACCTCACCAGCACTCTGGCTATGGCTAGTGCCTGCACCCTCACTTGCCATAGTCACCACAGTAGCCTGTTGCATGCCACCCTCCACCAACTCTCCATTATCTGTGGCCACTGGTTATGGGGTATGTGTGGGCATTGTGACTGTGTGTGGCATTGGGTTGACAATAGTGGGATGCCAACTGATCGCACAGTATCATCCCCTGACAACCCCACCTGTGCCTCAGTATGGGTATCATCATGGTCAGATTCTGCAGAGACATTGACATCAGTATCAAAGTGGAAGGGACTGCAGCCACCTTGTCCACTTGTGAGGGGAAAACATATGTAAATTACTACTGGCACTATAAGGTTTGCAGGTACACACACACACACACACACACACACACACACACAGGTGTGGTGCCTCAAAGGCATCACACAGACCTCACATTAGCTGACTGGGGGCATTCATGACACACAGTCAGACAATAACATACACACTCTGGACAGACCTTCAGCATCATGCAGTGCAACCCTTTCCAATTACCATTACTGCTAATATACACCTCTGGGATACAAGAGTGGTGTTAGCAGGTGATGGCCCTTCACCTAGCACACACTGCACCCATGTAAATTATTGCTGTTCACTTGTATAGCACTGTGGCAACTCCTACAGAACATACCCCCCCAACTGTACAGGGTTTTGCTGAATGTCTACATGTGTGGCTCATATGTTTGGTCTGTTCCTCATAACTCCTGTGTTTGTCTGATACATTACTGGGTTGGCCTGTGGATTGGTGCCACTAAGTAATGTCCTAATTGGAGGTGCAGATTGCATAACCTGCAGTACATGCATTTTAAAACAAAGCCGGTTACTCAAACAACTTCCCAAGCTTACACTGGATATAGTAAGTGTGCAAACATATGTTAACATGCCCGGTTTTCATGATATATCACATGAGACCTCAGAAATCAGGTTATAACAGTGTCATCATTTCATATGACATATAACCTGTGCAATCCAACAGAAGAATGTGCACATCAGTTACCGGTAACATCTGGTAGCTGAAATAGGTACAATAGGCTGGTTGCATGGGTGTGCACACCCTTAAAGTAATACTCTGTTAAAGGAACTTTTGATTTAATCACAGAATGCAGTCTTCTTGGGAAGTTGTCTATCAGCATGGCACAACTTGACTTGTCAATGTTTGCATACTCTCCCTTTCAAAACATCTCCAACTATGTCAGATTGTAAGGGCATCCCCTGTGCACTGCCCTCTTCAGGTCACCCTGCATATATCCTATTGGATGTAGGTGTAGGTTCTGACTTGGCTAGTGCAGAACGTTGAATGTGCTCTGGCGAAGCCATCCTTTTGTTGATATGGATGTATGGTTTGGGCCATTGTTGTGTGGAAAGGTGGAATTCCTCACCATCCACAGCTATGTGGCAGACACCAGAACATTTTGAATCCACAAGGGACCAGTGTTTGGAACTGTTCTTAATCCCCTCTAACTTGGCTACTGCCCCAGTTGCAGATTGTGAACAACAACCCCAAAGCAGGACACTGCCTTCACCATGTTTTATCGGGGGGGGGGGGTAGTGTTGTGGTGATGTGCAGTATTGATAGTGAACCAAACACACCTCTCAGAATTGTGGCCAAAGACTACAACCATGGTCCCATATTACCATAACACATTTTCCCACTTGCTTTTTGGAGACCTGATGTATTGATTGCAAACTTTCACCAGGCCTGGATATTGTTTGGTGTGAGGAACATCTGCCATCTTCCAACCCTACCCTATGGGCAGGACATATGGAGACCTTGGAAGGTTGTTGTGACATGTAGTACACACCCAGTACTTGCTGGAGATTCCTGCTACTCCTTCACTGTTGCTGCAGGGCTCTTGGCAGCCCTCCCTGGCCAGTTTTGGTCTTGTATTCTCATAGACTTTGGTGGGATGTCTGCAATGCTGTGGAAATGTTTTGGTACCCTTCTCCAGGCTGATATATCTGAAACATGTAGTCCCTTAACAGCTTTGTCAGCTCTATATGAACCATGGCTGTTGCTGTAGCAGGCAGCTGGGTATATGCTAGGATAATCCTGGTAGGACAGCTGACTGTTAGTTGCTGTTAATCAAAGAGTCTTTGTAAATGATGGCTGCTGTGTACTCAATAAGATGTACTGATGTAGCTGCATCGAAAGCTGCCCCAACACAGTACTAGGTTCAACCTGTGCACACATATGCATCTAGGTTGTTGTACTATTGTTATGTGTCATTATTCCTCCCCTAACATATTTGTTTGCTTTACAACTGAATTGTACAGGTTATAGGTCACATGAAAGTTGGCAGTATTCTGAACTTGTCTATTGTGCTCTCATTTTTGTATATCACACATACCTGGCATGCTAACAGGTGTGTACACCATTTATATGGACTATATACCACTAATTTCTACAATATCACCCTAGTTTTTGGGACTTTGTCCCCCCATTTTGTCAGTCTTTGTCCAGGTGTCCTGCAATGACAGGTTGTGAGGTATGCTACAGATATGTGACATCTCCTGCAAATAGGCCCCTGTCATAACTACAGTGATGCAATGCAGTAAATACCACCACAGGTGGACATGCAGATATTGCCAAATGGCTGAGTGTAACAGTTGTGTGCATGGTCACATGCATTAACTTTAGCATACCTAAGGTACTGGTGAGCCATAACAGGGAAATCCCATACTTATTCGGTTCAGGCTGCTGCCCCATGTGCAGACCAGAGGGACCCATGTAGTTGTGAGGGAGAGGTATTGTCAGCAGATTCACATTAGGCATTGGTACAATATGAACACTACTTTTCTGCACAGGTACAGTACACCCTATGATATTACACAATTTGCTGTCCTTCACCATAGATGTGCACTTGTGTGCATTACTACACCCCACCCACTAATCCATTTTGCACTGACATATGCATCTAGAGACTATGTAGAAGACAGTTTAAATGCTACATCATTACATTCATGTGCACTTTGGCCTTACCTGGATGCTCATCGCCTGTGGCCTGGGTGCCACCCACCTACACAACTGCTGTTTCCTGTGTTTGAGTTTGTGTGGGGGCTACTCCAAGGTTGGCAAGGAGCTCCTCTGTCACCGTAAGTGAGGCCTGTGTGGCTGGCCTCACACCGGTAGCAGTATAGTCCCTCACTACAGAAGCAGCCCTTTGATGGGCATGATGTATCAGGTCAGTTACTCTATGCCTAACCTGATTGTATGTGTGTCCATGGTGGCCGAACACATTCACTCTGTTCATGATCTCATCTGACAGGGCAGTCTGCTCCTGCAGATTTTGACGGCTAAGGCCAAAAAGGATGGCATAGTTTAAAATTACAGCTTCTGTGATGGCTGCTGTCTCCACATTGGTGTAAGACAGTTGCTGCTGCATGGAATCTGGAAGACAAACACAGGGAAACACATCACAGGACCTCAGACATTGCCCAGAGTTCTTTACAGAGCCAGCACATGCATATGGACTATCATTAGCCACCACTTACAAACACATCATACCCCTGTACCTGGCAGCACTGTATGAACATGCATTGTACTCCTGGTCCTAATGTGTCATGTGCCCCGCATGAGGGCCAGTACATTGCTTAACTCACCATTCATCATTCACGATATGACAGTGGCCGTGTTCCTTGCAGATGGGATGTCAATGGTGCTCAGGCTTTGCTTGCATACAGTGTGTAATAAAGCTGGAAGCATATGCTTGGGATCCTGTAGGATGCAGACAGTTTTGTTAAATTTGATTAGGCAGTTTGCACCTGATCCATGATGATGATGGGAGGGGTGTGTGTGCTGTGTATATCCACCTATACTGATGGTGATCCAGGGAGGTGATGTTTGCCCTAAGCCTGTCTGCAGCAGGTTGGCTGTAGCTGTGGTGTGTGTGTATGTGCTGTGATTGACCACCATTACATGGTGGGTTGGGTTGGTGCCTCTGAGACTGTAGACATATGTGAAGATGGCCTTGCGATTGCCCTTAGTGGATGTGTCCAGTTTGTACTCATAGTGAGCTTTACAGTAATCCACCTGTGACCTAATATGCTCGTTCTGACAAAGTTGACATGCCGCCCAGTTGGTGCCTGCTCCTACTTTGTCCTGTACAACCAATATAGCATCGCATTATGTGCTTTGTCCATTGCTGCTGCCCAACAAAGGGGTTTTCTCTACTTTGGTAGAGACAGGTTTTACAAGTAAGGTATTGCTGAGGCCATACAGCTATGTGGGTGGTCATATATCTGTTTGCAGTAGGCATGGACACAGGGTCAGAACACAGGTGACCACCTCTACAATTTCAGCATGATACTCATGCTTATTATACTACCAATGTCTGTGTCAGGGCAATGACACAACCAGTAGATGTAGAGGTGTAACTATGTCGGATGCACAGAAACTAAGGTTACACACATGTACATGTACAGCTTATTCACCTGACATTTTGCATCCCATGTCAGTTGTTATGAGGCAGCCAGGTACACCTACCCATACATACATATTCACAGGTAATACCTGCTATACATTTCTGTTCTGTGTCAGTATGACACACTGTAATGACAGTCTTTCTGCTCAGTCAGTCATGTCAACCTGTTAGGGCAGGACATCTGTAGGACAACATACATACATGGTGGACTATGAACTATAATTAGTGACACTTTCTTCATATTGCTGTAACACACATATGTCATTTGATAGTGCAGTAGCCTTTGCATTCACAGACATACCGTGGAGGATGCCTGATGATCATATGGCAGGCAGAGAGGTGAAAGGCTAGGTTTGTGGTAGTGAGAGTAGGAACTGTTAATGTTGTGAGTATGAATGGTATGGGGACAGAGCTAGCTGATATGCTGGACAGATGAAAGGTAGATATATTGTGTGTGCAAGAGACCAGATGGAAGGAGTGTATAGCTGTGTGTATTGGAGTCAGGTTCAAATAGTTTTATCATGGTGTGTATAGGAGGGGAAATGGTGTAGGGGTTAACCTGAAGGAACATTATGCCAGGAGTGTTTGTGGAGGTGATAAGAGTGTCAGATAGAGTGATGTTCAGGAGGCTGGGAATTAATGGTGTAATGTTGACAGTTGTTAGTGCATATGCTCCGCTAATTGTGTGTGTGATGGATGAGACAGACGTACTTTAGTGTGGTTGGATGAAGTGGTGATGCGTGAACCCAAGGATGAGTGAGTGGTGATTAGAGGAGATTTCAATGGGCATGTTGGTGATGGGGACAGAGGGGATGCAGAAGTGATGTCTATGTATGGTGTTAAGCAAAGGTATGCAGAAGGTGAGATGATGGTGGAGTTTGCAACAGAAGTTGGACATGGGTGTGGTGAATACATAGTTTTACAAGACTGAGGGGCATAGGGTGACATACAAGAGTGGAGGAAGATGCACACATGTGGATTATCTCCTATGCAGGTGGGCCTGTTTGAAGGGGATTGGTAACTGTAAAGTGGTGACAGGGGAAAGTGTAGTTAGGCAGCATGGAAGGTTGGTCTGTGGGATGAAAGTGATCAAGAAGAGGGGGAGGAGTGTGAGGGCAGCACCACAGATCATGTGGTGGATACTGAGAAATGGTGATTGTGAGGTTGAGTTCAGGGAAGTGTTAAGGCAGGCAGTGGGTGGCAGTGAAGAGTTAGCAAATATCTGGGTAACTACATCCAAGCCACTAAGGGAGATGAGTAGAATGGGGTTTGGTGTGACATCTGCACAGAGGAAAGAGGACAAGGAGACCTGGTGGTGGCATGAGGAAGTACAGGGGAGTATACAGAGAAAGAGGTTTTCCAAGGAGAAGTGGGATTGTCAGACAGATGAAGACAGATGAAGAAAGTAGACAGATGTATAGGGAGAGGGGGTGCATGGCAAAGAGAGTGGTGGCAAAGGCTGAGGATGGGGCATCTGAAGGGTTGTATGCAAGGTTGGAGACCAGGGATGGAGAATAGGACCTGTACCAATCGGCTTGACAGAGGCATGTAGCTAGGAGGGATGTGCAGCAGATAAGGCTGAGAAAGGATAATGTCAAAAGTGAACTCATTAGTGAGGAGTGTGTGTTGAGCAGGTGGAAACAGTACTTTGATGGGCTGTTGAATGAAGAGAATGAGAGAGTGAGAAGGTTGGATGATGTTGGTATGGTGAATCAGGATGTGCATCAGATTATCAAGGGTGAAGTAAGGATAGCTATGAAGAAGTTTAAGAATGGAAAGGCTATTGGTCCAGATGATATTCCTGTGAAAGCATGGATGTGTTTAGGACAAATGGCAGTGGTCTTTTTAACCGGATTGTTTACTGTAATCTAGGAAAGTGAGAGGATGCATGAGGTGTGGATAAAATGTGTTTGGGTACTGATTATGTGAATAAGGGTGGTGTGCAGAGCTATAGTTACTACAGAGGGATAACAATGATCAGTCACAGCATGAGGTAATGGTAAAGGGTGGTGAAAGCTAGGCTAAGAAGGGAGGTGAGGATTACTCATGGTTTCATGCCAGGAAACTGCAGTACAGAGGCAATGTTTCCTCTGAGAGTGTTGATGGGGACATACAGAAAAGGTTGGATATAGCTTTGTTGTGTTTTTGTGGACTTAGAGACAGCATATGACAGGATGACAGGATGCCTAGAGAGGAGTTGTGGTATTGTATGAGGTTGCCAGGAGTGGTGTAGGAATCCATAAGAATGCTACAGGATATGTACAAGGCTAGTGTGACAGCACTGAGTTCTGCATTGGGAGTGACAGGTGTGTTTAAGGTGGAGGTGGGAGTACATCAGGGATCAGCTATAAGCCATTTCTTATTTGCAGTGGTGATGGACAGGTTGACAGACATGATCAAACAGGAGCCCCCCCCCCCCAGACTGTGCTGTTTGCAGATGACCCTGTGGTCTGTAGTGAGAGTAGAGAACAGGTTGAGGAGACCCTGGAGAGGTGGAGGTATGGTCTAGAGAGGGGAGGAATGATGATCAGCAGGACTAAGACAGACTATATGTGTGTGAATGCGAGGGAGGATGAAGGAATGGTGAGGATGCAGGGAGTACAGTTTTCAAAGTTGGATAGGTGTGAATACTTGGGAACAACAGTTCAGAGTAATGGTGAGTGTGGGGGAGAGGTGAAGACGTGAGTATGGGCAGGATGTGAGTGGTGGGGAAGAGTGTCATGTGTGATTTGTGACAGACAAGTACCATTAAGAGTGATAGGGAAGGTCTACAAGAGGGTAGTGAGATCAGCTATCTTATATGGGTTGGAGACATCGGCACTGAAAAAAGAGGCACACGTCAGAGCTGAACGTAGCAGAGTTACTGATGGTATGATTTGCACTGGGTGTGGCCTAGCAGTGTCACAGTCAGTACTGTGCAACACACACTCTAATAGTGGTCATATGTGATCCATCCTTTCCTGGGGTGAATCAGGGCTCTGAACTGTGTTCTATGTCACTGCAGACAGACCCAGTTTCCATGGCCATAGGTTCTGCTCAGCAATATATCAGTACAGCATGTGTTGTTGAGACATAATATTCATTGAACTTCCTATTTTCCACGTTTACATGCCTCCTACTAAATTTCATTACATGCTTAATTGTTTGACATAGCTGTGTTTGTTTTCACTTCAGTTGGTATACTCCATCAGTCTCAGTGTGTGTGTCTGTCTGTATGTCTGTTTGTTTCTGTGTGTGTGTGTGTGTGTGTGTGTGTGTGTGTGTGTGTGTGTGTGTGTGTGTGTGTGTGTGTGTGTGCGTGTGTGTGCGTGTGTGTGTGTGTATGTGTGTGTGTCTCTCTTTCTCTCAGGCAGATGTAGGATATACATCTGTTTTGTATAGGCAACATCTTGCCTTTAGTGGGTAATGCTCATGAGCAGCTGATGACCTGTTCACCAATTGGAGTCCCCCACTTGCTAACTGCATGTGGAAGAGCTCTGGTATCATTCCCATAAAAAACTCCAAGTAGAACCAAAACCATGAACAACATGAAAAAAGCTGAATAAAAGCTATACCAAAACACAGTCCACACTGGAGTCACATTGATGGTTTCCAAAGATTTATTGGTGCTTCCTGGTACCTCAGCTGTAAGCCTTCAAAGGGAATGAATTAAACACCAAACCAGCCAGGTGGAATTGTGTGGCTGAACTGACATCATGCCAATTAGTTCTTTTTCTTTTACTGCCGCTGTTGTTGTAATTGCTGCTCTGTCAACTTCGTCCATGGTCCCTGGTTTGCTGCGAAATAGGACGCTGTTCCTGTCCATTCACACTCTCCATATTCAGGTTCTCAAATGACATGCTCTTCCTGCTAGATGTCATGTCAACTGATGAGAATGAAGAGTCTCATGGATGGCAAGATCTGCTTTCTGTTTAGTTCCTGGTTACCCTGCCTCTTCTGGGCTTTCATTGCCAGGAGAAAATAAGATTATTTCTATAATCTTTGATATCACGATCCAACTTCCTTTTCTTATGACTGACAACCCCCTCCAACACTTTGTAAATGCATTATTTTATTTCTTTCAGCCTAGTAAGAAGAGTTTCCCCTGGTAGCGATCCTGCTTTCCATACCCAATAGCATGGAAAGACACTCCTATAACTGAGCACTTCATGTAGGCATTGCTGCTTTTCCCTGCCTGGGAGGACTACTTCATGGAGGTGTGTGATGAACAGCATCACAGAGTATAGTTGGGAATACCTCTTACAACAAACACTGTGGAGATAGCCCAACAAACTGGGGAAGAATGTTCCAGACATAGGGGCAAAATGTAAGTATTGCTGTTATACAGTTGAAGTAATGCTAGTTTGACAGTGTTTGTGTGGATATGGCTGCTCTGCATGAATTTAAGTCTGATAGTGTTATGTGGTTAACATAACACTCAACTGTAGGGCTATCTGCAGACTGGCCAGAGTTTTGACTCTTATATTTGGTATGCTACTCACACATTTTTTGGCCTTGGAAAATCAGTAGCATACTCTGAGGATTGCAGTGAATAAATGGTAACATCCATGTGTATTTATGACTTCATATCCCTCAGAACAGATATGTTACAACAACCCTGTTACACCAGCAACATTCTGAGTTTATGACAGCAATATGTCAATAATGCCCTTGTGTATGGGCCTCTGCCCCCAAGTATGTAAGGCTTTGCCCAGATCTCATGCTGTAAGAGGTGTATAGGTATAGTATATCATTATATAGTGACTTCATTCCAAATATCATCCCAGTGATGTATCAGACTGCCAGACATGTTATGTGTAGAAGGCCTTATATATGAGGATGAAGCCTGGATGTTCTGTGAGACTCTACACAGCTGAGAGGACTGTATATTTCTGGCAATTGTTGACCGACTGTCAGGATTGTGTAGCAGTGTATTGTGAATGTGTTATTTGGCCTGTGTAGGGAGGGGGGTAAATGTAAGTGTTGAGGGTCCTTTTCTATCTGACTTTGCATGCTGCCCCAGCTTCTGGTGCTCTATCAGCTGTATATGTTTGTAGGGGCAGACTGAGACATGTCCCATACCACAGTCAGGCATCAGACTCCACTGTGAATTGGGCCAGTATATATAGGGGTAGTGTGTGAGTGGCAAACATGCTGATGAATTTGTTCACACAGTCCATATACTCTACTGCTCCTGTGGCTTACCAATATGTCATTTTGAATGTGGTGAGATTGGTTTTGGGTATGCACTTTCACGCTGGTCTTTAATAGTCAGTGCTGTCACATCCCTGTAGTGCCTGATATATTTGCAATTACACATGTATATATATATATATATATATATATATATATATATATATATATATATATATATATATATATATATATATATATATATATATATATATATATATATATATATATATATATATATATGGGTTCACTTTGTAATTTCGAAATACTGAAATCTCGAATTTTAGTATTTCAAAATCACAAAGCTGAAAACCCAACCACAACGCACAAATCTGAAAACACACAATCGTAAAATTCAAAATCCCGTAAGTACGCTACACATACAGTACACACATAAACATACACAAAACTCCCCCACACAAATACATTTAAACTACACCCCCTACTTATATAGTCTAACTCCAAGATCGCACAAACAGAAACACAAACGAAACCCACACACGCACACATCTTACAGTCCCTCAAACACACACATAGCAGTCACAACACACACTTGCACACACTAAACCCTTAACCAACATACTTACACACACAAACTTACCAAAATGAAACACAAACAACCACATTCCATACCACTGGAAGCAGAAATTCAAAATATCCATGCTTCAGTATTTTGAATTTCGCTCTTCTGCCGGTTTCAGGAATGTGAGTATTCAGCTTTGTAATTTCAGAATACTGAAATTTGAAATTTCAGTATTTTGAAATTACAAAGTGGACCCATATATATATATATATATATATATATATATATATATATATATATATATATATATATATACAGATATATATAGATATATCTTTTAGATATATCTATACTGATGTATATATATATATATATATATATATATATATATATATATATATATATATATTCTTTTTTGATATCTATACATATGTTTATATAATATTCTATATGTATTTGTTTTATATGTATAGCTCCATATATCTGATGCATATATTTTTTAATATTTATCTATTACCATACACATCTATATGTGTATATTCATATATACTAAACATGACTGATTCCACAGTGTTTGTTCCCTACTATTCTGTAGCTGTACTGAATGATATATTTGAAAAAGGAGCATTTATTACTACAGCTCAGATGGTATAGTGGTAAATTGCTCTGACTATGATGTGCAGGATCCTGGGTTCAAGATTTGGCAGGGCTGATTATTTTGTTGCTGGGCAGAACAGTGGCTGATGGAGACAGAGTGATTAAGGCAGTTTTAAGCAGTTGTAAGCAGGTTTGCATGATGCTAAGTGATGCCAACACATGGTTAAATGGGAAACTGCTTAATCTGTGTAGACATCACTTAGCATCATGCAAACTCACTTACTGCCACTTACTGCTGCTTATTGCAGCTTACTCCCACTTATCCTTGTGCTAATTTCTTTAAAAGAAAAGAAAAAAGGCATGATAGGAAAGTGGCAAAAAAAGGAGACATGCATGGGGAAAAACAATATGAAAGATAGCTAGGGATGTGCAGGATGGGTATAGGGAAGGTCCATAGCAGTCCATTTCTAATACAGCAACAGCAGTACATTTGCACAGACTTTGGAGGTGAATTTGGACACTCAAACCCCTCAGAGAGGGGTGAGGACAACAGTAATGTGTTGTTAAGCCAATTAGACCAGATTACATGTGTCCAGTGGACATGTGTGCGAAATGGACAGCTATGTATGGGATGACTTTTTTTGTGGGAACAGATTGACCCTTTTTTTTCTTATAAAGTGAGAGTGGGATGTTGGGAAAGGATAGTGTGTATATTTGGGGAGGTAGGTTGTGTAGGAAGACAGACAAGCAAGACAAGATAGCAGACAGGGGTGGTATATGACACAAGTGGGGGTAAACACCTTGGTCAGGGAGAGTGGTAAGGAATTGAATGCAAATGAGCCCCCAAATGGATACATTGGGACTGAGGTCCCTACCCATGGACAGTCACCACTGCACCTTCACGGCCCCAAAGGTGGCTGTGTTGGGGGCTGAGCAGGAGGGGCAGGCTGACCCTCAAGATGTGCCACAAGGCCCTCAAGCTAGTGTAGCTGATCTTCAAACTCCTTTTGAAGCTCACTACACACCAACCCACAGACCTGACTTCGGGTGATGGCGTACTGTTTGTACCCGCTCCCAGGGGGTACAGGCCTCATATCCTGAGGCAGTTCCACCCGAAGGTGGTGCAGGACCAGTAGAGGAGGAGGGCCAGGGTTGGGTCCCACATGTGCTGAGGCCCAGTGCCATGGTCAGCTGAGGTGGGATAGGCAGATCCGCTGGGATCGGCCTTCCCAGACGAGCTATGGTGTTGCGGTTTTATAACATATGTTGTTTAGTCATGAAAAACACATTCCAGGATTAGTCATAACAGCATGCATGGGTGTTTCCATTAACCCAAAACAACAGATATGGAACAGTTGCATAGCAAACAGAACACATGCATATATGGAACCACAGTGGGCATTATAACGGCATGCAGGGTACACTGATAGCAACAGGCCACCAATGATAGTATTTAAACAGGGAACATTAATAGTCAAATGTTTAAATATTTGTAGAACAATAGGACACATGTCTCAACAGTAGGTTTGGTGAAAAACATACACGTTGATTTCTGTGTTTAGATTATTGGTGCAGATAGGGTGGGGGAGAGAGCGAGATGTCAATTAACAACAGCATAGGCTTCAATTGCTCACAGCTTTAATGATCATTGCTCTAATCATTACCCTCCAGGTATTACTTCACTTTACATCGACCTATGGCCTTGGGTTGGACAGAGGTATGTTTGTACACAGTGTATAATTACAGTCTTCTTACAGCTAAGATATTCCTTTTCTTAGCTGGCAGACCTGTGAAGTAAATTTCTGTTAACACTACCTGACTGCTTCTGCACATATTCACATATTCCTGGGTGAAATTATGCATACAGCTTACTACCACTCCCAGGATTCGAATCATGCCTGTTTGTGCAAAAAATGCACCAAGCTTGTGTTTCATCAGAATGAGCTATTGAGAAACTGCTGCTTCTTTTTTGACTGTTTTGCCTAATACTCTCTTGGTTTTACAATCTGACCTTGTAATTCTGACATTCGTGCATGGCAGATAGTTCTTATACTGTATATTCATACTTTGACATATCACAGTCTGGAAAACATTGGTTAACACAACATTACTATTCAGGTATCAGATCTTGGTGCATGGAACATTTTGTATAGTTAATCTCCTGCTTTACAACTCCACAATCTTTGTCAGATGAGCCTTGATTATTTAATGCTTTCAGAGCTATAGTTGCTGTGCAGACACTGTACACATTTCGATTCATACCACCACATACGAAAGTAAACACAACCAGTGTGGGGTTTTGACTTTTATTGACAGGTACTGACACTTTTATTGATATATACCCTGTACGTCACTGTTACTCTGCTAATGTCTCATTTAGTCAGTTCAAACCATACACACACACACACACACACACACACACACACACACACACACACACACACACACACACACACATACACACTCACTCAGCTATGCTTAAACTTTAGTGAGGATGGAAAAAAAATAAACGTGTTTTATTTTTATTTATCTTAGGGGTCTGCACATTGCTTTCTGCCTCTTAGGTCAGGACATCTGGACAACTACATCATACATGGGGGTATTATTTAGTATGTTCCTCTTAGGAACATGCTTACTTATTTGGTATGCCAGCATGTACACTAGCATACCACTGTGGACAGTATCTGTGCTAGACCATTGTGGGGGGGGGAGGGTGCTTCTGTGTGTATTCTAATGTATTTTGTCTGCAGACACTATGTTGTGATAACAGTGTCCTCAGACACTATTAGTTGCTTTACAATTGCCGTGCGGCAATTCTAGAGTGCAGGGGGCTTGTGTACTGTGCAAGCAATGCTCAGACATACCCCCTGCAATCATTCACGTATCATGTCCATGCAGGTTATACAGCAGAGCGCCTTCATGAATATGCAAGGTGCACTGTTGTGCTGCACTGGCATGATCTACTCCATGCTGGAATAGCACTATTCCTGCACAGAATTTAATGAATCCAAGGGGCTATCATTTAATGCTTTCTAGGCTCCCACATGCCTTCCTGTCCTTATTTTCACTTCATAAATGGTTATTAGTGCAATGTTATGATCTGATATTGCTTTCTAGTAATGATTATACTAAAATGCATGGGAAATACTTTCACTTATTGTAAGAATTCATATAAATCATTTCTTTTCCCTTAGGTGTCAAAACTGATGCATCATGATACATTTTACTTTTCAATTATACGGAACCCAGTCTCTGTAATGGAGTCAGTTTTCATATACTGCAATTCAGACACTGAAGTCTTCAAAGGTGCCAAAGACTTAAATGAATTTATGAAGTCCCCTTGGAGTTACTATAAGCTAAATTATACCAAGAACTACTATGCCAGAAACTTCATTTGGTTTGACTTTGGGCTCAACCATAATCGTGCCGATGACGAAGATTATTTTGTAGCTGCTGTATCACAGATTGAGAGCACCTTTAACCTGATACTCATCAATGAGTACTTTGAGGAGTCCATGATCCTCTTGAAGGAGGCTCTGTGCTGGAGTATGGATGACGTGACTTACTTTGTTCTGAACAAGAGGAGTAAAGCAAGTACTCAGAACCTGACCAAGGAAACAGCTGAAAAGATAAAGCAATGGAACTCCTTAGACTGGAAACTCTATCTGCATTTCAATAAAACATTCTGGCAGAGAATTGAAGATACTATTGGGCTAGAGAGGATGAAAATACAAGTGCAGCTGCTAAAAAGCAAGATCCAAAAACTGAGGAACACTTGCCTAGAGGAACCAGATGCAGTAGAGCCGTCCAATGTCAAAAACACATTTTTTTTGCCTCATCAGCCAAATAAGGTAAAAATTCTGGGTTACAATCTTAGAAGTGGCTTGGACAATATTATGAAAAAACAATGCCAGCAAATGATTTATAGTGAGCGCTGGTATTCCATTCTATTATATGCCAAACAGTACTCTAATGCATCTGCACTAAACCAAATAAATAAATATAACAAAGACATACTTGCAATAAAAAAGAAAAATGAACAAAAAGAAAATTGAGTGGTTTAAGATGAAACACAACTATTCAAAGACTTGAAAATGGTAAATTCATATTGTTCTAGGCAAAAAGACCTGTAGAAATGGGGTATTACCTTAACTTTTGGATATCAAGTTATCTTTCCCATCAAAGTTTGCAAATGTGTATTGTGTTCAGAAGATAGTATTACATACAGCATACACAAAATCTGAGAATAACTTACTTTTTGAATCATAACGGAATATAAAAAAGAATGTTTAAAAGGTAATGAGTCTTCAGAGCTCCAGAGGGGGAACTTGTTATTGGTGGTAAAATACCAATTTTAATCTGTCTGCAGAAAATCACTTAACAAAAGTATGCTTAGTTTACTATTGTTTTAATATTTAATATCACCTCTACAAAATGCACTTTCATGGACAATGTGAACCTTTAATTGTGACTCGGGATCTGGATCCATGTTTAAATATATTTTGAAAATTCTATATTTAATAAGGTAGACTGTGATAGCAGGTTATATGGCACTCTTGATACAGTGAACGAGCTGACATGGACGTTAGCGAATGACCTTGGCACAGATGAAGCTGGCCTGGAGGAATGGGAATTAGTGACCATAGTTCATTGTGACCACGCAGGGGAGAGTGACAGTTCAGTTCATTGTACCACTACCTCCTATTGGAGGCTGGGTGGTACAGCAACATATGTAGTTTGGATATTTGACTTTATATGTACTAGGTAGCACTTTGTTTTGTAGTTGAGGATACACATGCGCGCACTTGCATGTGTGTGTGTGTGTGTGTGTGTGTGTGTGTGTGTGTGTGTGTGTGTGTGTGTGTGTGTGTGTGTGTATATATATATATATATATATATACGTGTGTGTCCCCCTATTTCAGCAAGACATATTTGTTCCACCAAGGGGAGAGAGTTGGGGAAAATGCCATACTACCTGAATAAAAGCTCAAGATTGGATAGCTTTTACCTTGTTATGGTACAGCCATTCGGACAGGGAAAGAGATGATTAGGTAACAAGACAAGGGTGACGATTATATGGAAAGGACTTTGAAATCTATATCAGAAAAATCAGGGACTCAGTCATTATGAGAATCATTATCTGCTAGAATATGAAGTAAAGCAGATTTTATAAGGACAACACATGGTTCAAGGACTAAACAGAGAAAATACTTCCAAAACCTGAATGGGCAAAATCTTCTCTGAAGAAATGTCTCTTGGTTAATGTGTCACAATGTTTGAGTTTTTTGATGTTGTATATTGTATATACTGGTATTTAAATATGATTATAAAGACTTCACTGAATTGTGAAGAAAAAGTTCATTAATTATTTGTCTTTTTAAAATAAAATTTCTGAAATACAGTTTGCAGTTCATTAATTATTTGTCTTTGTAAAATAAAATTTCTGATATACAGTCTGCATAGTATTATTTACTTCATTTCAATTGAATTTTTATGTACTTTGTGGTGGTACTTGTAAAATTCTGAACTGAGATGTGAAGCACCCAAAGTAATACCAGCTGTCTCAACAGACCCTGAATCAATTCTTCAAAAGTTTCTACATCAGCATTCCACAATGAGGACAGGTTTGGTAACATATCACTTTGAGGTGATTCAGGCACTAACTAAAAACTCTATACCCAAGCCTAGTTTTTGTATTTGCAAATCCTTAGATTCACAGATTCATAGGTGTTTACTAGGCTAACAACCTCAAAGGCCTTTTAAGCCTAGCCATGCATCCCAAACCTCTGACAAGTTCTGCAACCCTTGATAAGTGTAAGCATGGACCTGGGAGATGAACCATTCACAGGATACCTGTGTCCATTAGAGACATAAGTGCCAAACCAGGGATAAATTTCCAGTTTCCCATCCAATTTCCCGAGTTGCACTTGAATTGTGTTAAGGAGGAACTCTACTTCACATGGATGGGGAGCCTGTTCCATAGATGGGGTAGTCTCTGGGATAAATTCCTCTCTCTCCAGCAGGTCCTATTTATATCACAGGTAAGGTTTAAGTCTTTACAATGGGTAATTCTGGTTCTGTTTATTTTCTGGATATGCAGGAGGTCCATCAGAGTGGGGTCTAACAATGCCCTGTATGCCAGGCATAGATCACTCAAATGCTTGTAGGAGACTGAATACAGGGATATGGCATTGAGGCAGTCTGCATAGGATGTATTACTTACACCCTGTATTCTTTTAGCGAGAAACCTCTATAGACATTCCAACTGTTAGATATGCCTTGTTAGGTACATAGCAAAGGGGGAATTGTACTCAATGATATGTATGATGAATGCATAATACAGTGAAACAATGACTTCCTTGGACTTAGATGCCATACCTTTGTTTATAAGTTGCACAACACAGAATGATTTCCTCACCACTGTAGACACATGATGATCAAAGGCTAGATTATGTGTGTCCCTAAGTTCTTGACTACTTGATCATCTCTAAGGGGTGTGTTGTCATTATGATAGTTACCAGGGATGGATGACTTCCCAAAATATATTGTTATGCATTTCTTGCCATTTAGTTTTAATCCATGGCTCTGACACCAGTTGTTTGTCTGTGTCAGCCCCTCCTGCAGAACATTTGTGTCAGTGTGAAATTCAATGACAGCTCCTAATTTGCAGTCATCTGCAAATTTAGTCAGCCAGAGACCACTAACATTGACCTTGACTTCTGAGAAGTAGATGCCAAAAAGGAGCAGTCCAAAGACTGATGTGACTGGCCTCTTCATAGAGATGGACTCTCCAATTCTAACTTCCTTGGTCCTGTCTGTGAGACAGTTGGCTATCCACCGGGTGACATATTGGTTTGAACCTAACCTCCTGAGTTTGTCAACAATGCCTGGGTGGGGTATCACGTCAAATGCCTTGTCCAGGTCAAGGTAGGCAGTGTAAACAATTCTACCCTCATCCATTGCTTTGGTGACCTTCTCAAAGAAGTCCACCAGGTTGAGTAGGCATGATCTGTCCTTGGCGAATCCAAACTGGGTTGGGTCCAGTATCTGGAGATTTACTATATCTCTATTGATCATCTCCATAATAATTCTTTCCATGGCTTTACATATAAGAGTAGTGAGACTTATGGGTCTGTAGTTTCCCAGGTCTGTAGATGGCTCATCTTTGTGCAGTTGGATGACTGTTGCCTTTCTCCATTCAAGAGGCACAAAGCCTGTTTGGAGACTACAGTTAAATAGTTATTCCAGAGGCCCTGATAGGTCATGTTTCATGCTATTTAGAAGACATCCTGGGATACTGTCTAGGCCCATTGATGCAGTGTTCTTAGTCTTAGAGAGAGCATTAAGGACCTGTTCCCTAGTAATAATAGGGGGGTTATATTTGATGATATTTCCTGAGAGAAGATTGAAGGGGAGAGGAGTAAAGTTGGAGATGAATTTATCATCCGGGAGGTTTGCTATATTTTCTGGCTCAGTATAGGTGGCAAAATTTACAATGAGCTCTGCACACAATTGTGTATTGCCTTTGAGGCTGCAGACATGGCTAAAGAATGATATGTGGTTGTCCTTGGCCTGGAGGCCAAACTTACCTCAAATTTGGCTCTGGTAGACTTTATTTGTCCTCTGAGTTGTTTGCTTAGATTCATGAGAGTGCATTTATCCTGCTGGGTGCTGCACCTCCTAATTTTTGCCATGATATTTTTTCCTCCTGTTATACAAGCAATAGATTTTGTGATTCCACCAGGGTGGCTTGTTTTTTTGAATTAGTTCTGTACTTCTTCCTGGTGGGTACAGCTACCTTTATGCCGCTTGTATAGGGTTTCTTTGAACAGTTCTGCACAGGCAGAAGTATTCTCAGGGTTTATGGGGGCTTGAAATTTTGCCAGGTTCTCACTTAATAGCAGGAGGTTAGTGTTAGAATAGTTTCTGAATATTCCAGGTTTAGCCAGGGGTCCAGGAAGTGCTTTGTGCTTCAAGTGAGCAGGGCAATTGAGGAGACATATCTTGTTGAAATAAAGGACATGTCCCTCCCACAAGCCCATTGGACACCAACACTTGGAACAAAGCACTTTATTTAATGAATAAAATAATGACCAGAATGACATTTATTTTAGTATCCTCATATTGCATCTTTGAACTTAAATTTCACTAATTTGATTTGACCAAGAAACTGATATTTGACATTTTTAATTATGTTACTGTGATTGGCTACTTTGTCATTTGTCACAGTTGTGCTTGAGTGCAAAACTTTTCTTCAGCATTGTTCTTTTTTTATTGTTTCCTTAGATGACTATGGAGACCCTCTTCCACTGGCTTACTCAGCATGTTTGTTCCATGGAAGCAAAATTCTAATGGCTCATTCACTCCTTCTTAGGGTGAGGGTTGAGCAGTGGGAGTAGGCCATCATTCAACTCAGTGGATTATGAGATTTTACCTTAGCACTCTGTGTATTCCCACTACACATCCCTGCTTTGTTCCAAGTGGTGGTGTGCAATGGGCTTATGTGAGGAGCATGTCCTTTACTTCAACAAGATATGCCCTTTCAATAGCCCTGCTCAGCACAAAGAATTTCCCTTGATCTCTGATCTCCACCAGGGACTGTCTATGTAGTTTGCACTCCAGGCATGCTGTCTCTGACCATCACTCCTGGAGAGATATCAGCAAACCCCTATCTTATCATCTTCCTCTACTTCATGGCTAACCCCTCCAACAATTGAGTTGCTGGTCAAACATGAGTACCCTGGGTCATAATCAGGGCTTTAGCCTTTTCTGTCAGTGAATCTGGTTCTACTGATCATTTCTGCTGAAGCATCATGTTCAGTAAATCATTGTACTTTTGCTTACATTAACATTGTCTTTCATTTATTTTTTTGTGATTACTAGCTAATGCCATTGTATTGATTTACTAGCTTTAATACATTACAGTTTTTCTTCATCAGGTAATCCCATTATAGATCTAGGCTTGTGTCTTTGGTCAGACTGTGTGGCTTGCTCATAGTCACACACATATAGAGTATAGGTAGTGGTTATGAGAATCAAGGTAAGGTTTATAAGAAGAGTTTGCATCATTTAAGTACTTCTCTAACATATATGGCATTTTCTTAATTTGGTTCATTTTTATTTGACTGTAGGTAAAATGTTTCTAACATTTATTATGCATAGTTCCATTGCATATGTATGGTTAAGAATTCTATTTTACCATTTACATCCCTTTTACTGTATTCACTATTGCTTAACATGAGTTCAGTTTTTCCCTTATTGAGACATCTGGGAGGTCTGAAGTGCCCATCATCCTGCAAAACAGTGCAGAAAAGCAACATATTCACAGTGGATGAAGTATTAAGCACAAAAATGTTTTACCAAAGACCACATGCATGCTTCAGTTTGCTGGTGTGGTAGGGTATGGTGGACAGTAAAGCAGGATTACGAAGTACCAGTGAGCTAAATCAGATATTTTCTAAGGTGAGATGTGCAAGTCTTCCGTAAACAGTTCTCTTATGCCACTGCATATGTGTAGTTGTGGATTTATGCACTAATTTACTAGACCAGTCTTCTTTTTATTCTGATAATGATAAAGAAGAAGAGGATGTCACCTCTCTTGATTCTTAAAGCAATATGCCACAAGCAAAATAACTTTCCACAGCAAGTTCACCATTCTCATGAGATTTTTTTCTAAATCAGTAGCAAATGTTCATCATATTGTTCACGGCTGCAGTAGCCTTAGCTATGTGGGTTATATCCTGCATATGATATAACAGCTGACCAGCTTCCAAATCCTCAGAGCACCTTCCATGTGCCCAGACCATCAGTCATCTTGAGCTGAGCTGACTAAAAAGACAGGTTTTGGCACTAAGCCTTTCAGAGCACTCATGCCAACAAACAGATGGAGGCTGAGCCCTGAAATGACAATGTTAGTAACAACTAGAAGTAAATGTCCACACTCTGGCATAAATAACACACTGGAAAAGAAGGAAGGTAGAGGGAGGCAAGGTGTGTCTACTGCAGCAGTGATCATTCAAAGAGCTATACTCTTGCATCTGATAGGTTCAAATGATTTCACAACTCTGTATGATTTGTAACGAAAAGTGACCTTCACCAAGGCTTCTGTTTCTTGCTTTTCAGCTTTATGTCATCTACTTAAATTTCACTTTCAGCTCAAAGCCTCATTCTTATTGTTTACAATTTAGTTTTACAATTGTATCATCCATTAAAATAATATATACACAAAACAGTCAGCTTTAAAAGTAATAAAGTCTTGTCAACACTATCCTATAAGAAGTCTGAATTTATCCATCTTATCCCTCACTTCTGATAAACTATGCTGAAATTTGCCACCAATAATTTAATTTGTTCAACTACAAACATTTTCAACACTTCCCAGTCTTATTTATTTCCATTTATCCACCTTAAGTGAGCAATTACCAAAATGTTTTCTCAAAGAACCACTACTTAGTTAAATCTCTCTCTCTGTAAGTACACACTATCCCATGTGTATTACCCTCTCTGGTGAGGGCAGGTAATAAATCTGTCTCATTTGAAGTAAAAATCAGACTTGACACCCCCACATGAGAAAACAAACTAAAACATTTCTCCAAAGCAAACTTTACCTACTAAGTGAGGGTATAAAATGTTTCAAGCCCCCTGCTAACACAGCCAACAATGACTTCTATGCAGAGGAGTACACAAATGCCCTATATAGACATTTAAACAACTGTATAGACTCAGCTGTACCTCTCAGTCAAAACCAAATCCTCCTGAAGAAACAGGCCACCCTGGTGGACCGCAAGTATAAATAGGTTACAAGGAAGAAACTGCTATCCAAGAACAAGAGGAAATTTACTCACCAGAAGAAGAATACCCTCCACAGCTTAAACAAGCAAATCAGATATCTTTGTAAAGTCCTCTAAAGCCAATTATGAGGTTAAATTAGCATCTCTAGCTTAAGACGGTCATAAGGCTTTCTTTAGCTATGTCCAAAATCTTAAAGGGAATGCCCAGCTATATGCCAAACTAATTGTGGATGGTACTACTCATAGTGAACCCAAAGAAATTGCCAATCTGCTGGTGGACAGATTTAGTGCAAATTTCACCCCTCTTTCCCCACCAGACACACCCCAAAGCATCCCTGTCACCAGTCCACTACCTAGCATCTACAGACAGCAGGTCATATGATCATATCTGCCCTCTCCAAAGCCAAAAACACAGCCAAATGGGACCAGGTAACATCCCAGGCTCCTTACTAAACAATTTAAAACAAGACCTAGTTGAATCACTTGACATGCTCTTCAACTGTAGCCTGAGCACTGGCTTTGTTCCAGTAGAATGGAGAACACTAACAGTAATCCCCCTTATACAAAAGGGGTTCATCAACCAACTCTTGAAACTAAAGACCCATAAGCTTAATGAGCCTTAACTGCAAGGACATGGAAAGAATCCTCATGGACCTTATCAACAAGAACATAAGCAACCTCCAAACTCTTGACCTGACCCAGTTTGGCTTCGTTAAGGACAGGTCTTGCTTATTAAACCTGGAGGACTTCTTTGTGAATGCCACGAAAGCCCTGGATAAGGGCAAAGCAGTACATACTACTTATCATGACTTATCCAAGGCCTTTGACAAAATCCCTCACTCAGGTATCATTCAAAAACTCTCCCAGCTAGGGAAGTCTACATCACATGGGATCACCCATTACCAACAGTTCAAAAGACAGATGTGAAAAAACAGATATAGCAGCCCATGAAAAGAAGACAAAAGTTGCATTGATCATTGAAATCGCTATACTCAGTGACTACAGTGTCTTGCATACAGACAGATACAAAGTCATAAAATATCAGTATTTGCAGACAGAAATGAGAGCAATGTGGAAGAAAGATACCCAGACAGTTCCAATAGTAGTAGGGTATATACAATTGCATATAGATATGTTGCCAATACATGTAACTCTGTATGAATTGCAGAAGGAGTCATTACTGGGCACATTGCAATTACTATGAACAGCACTTCTGGCTGACATCAAAGATTAAAACAACACTAATTTCATGAACTTTAATCATACTTTGACATAGGAATGGGATCCATTCCTGTCATGGAATTAGAAACCCAAAAGTTTTAAAGAAATTAAAAAAAAAATGTGGATCAACCCATACATCACTAGATGGGTACCAAACTGGCTCACTGACAGAATGCATACTGGCAGAATGCATGCAGTCAAAGTTGGAGATTTCACCTCCACTAGTAGACCAGTTACCAGTAATGTACAGCAGGGATCTGTGCCGGGCCTCATGCTATTTGGAATCTACTCCTTGGATGTCCCAGCAAAAGTAGAATGTCTGTGGCTTACCAAGTTCGCAGATAACTGCAAACTAAGTGTAATCATTGAGTCCCCCAATGATGTTAACATATTACAGAAGGGGCTATCACAGACAAATGACTGGTGCCAGAGTCACGGTCTAAAACTAAATGCAAAAAAGTGTCTCATTGTCATTATCTTCTTTGAGAAAGAAGTGGAGCCTGCAAATTACATTATAGATAGCACCCCCAAATGTCAAACATACTGGTGAGAGACTTGCGAACACAGGTTGACAGCAAATTAAACTTCAATCATCATATCTCCATGGATCTACTTCACAAGCTCGAAGTTTCAAAACTTCAAACTGCAAATGGTCGAGACCATAAGATTGAAGTTTTGAAATTTTGAAATTGTAATAAAAACATAAAAATCTTTTTTTTTTTTTACATTTTTGCAGGGGGCAAGCTGCCCTGCACCCCCCCACACCACCTGCTAAATAAATATACCATCTCTGAGTTCACACTACAGTGAGGAAAATGGTAAATTTTCCATTCCACACTATACAGCGATTTCCATTCAAAACGTTCAAAGTTTCAAAACTTAGATCTTATGGTCTTGACCATTTGCAGTTCAAAGTTTTGAAACTTTGAGCTAGTGGAGGGAATCCATCTCCACAGTGGTGAGGAAAGCCTTCTATGTTATGCATCTCATTAAATAAGGGCACCACATCCAAGACCAAGGATGTTATAACTCCTCTATACGTGACACTTATCAGACCACAAATTAAGTACAATGCTCCCTTTTACATGTACCTCACCAGACACTTGCAACAACTGGAGAGACCATAGAGGTTTCTAACCAACAACATTCAGATCCTCCAAAACATCACTTATATGGAAAGATTGAAGGCCCTGTCTCTGTACTCTACATCCTACAGGTTGCTGAGATGCGACCAGTGCCTGGCCTACAGAGCGATATCTGACCTGCCCTAATGGAAATGCTGCATGTCCGCAAATCAAATGGGACAAGAGTCACCACTCACTGCAGGGATCTCAACCTGGCCTGTGACATAAACAAAACATGTTGGCGAGATGGATATGTCTCCCAGAAATTACTGCTCCTCTGAAATAAACTCCTACATCATGTGAAGCAGAGCTCCTCAATGAGCCTATTTAAGCACAACCTTGACAATTGGATTGAAGGCCATAAATTCACCTCAGGGGTGGCACCTATGTCCCTCATAAACAGGGACATTCGGTGCTAATCACTGATTTGCTCTGCTAACAATGACCTTCTAACTATGGTCAACTATGGAATAAGGGTATTACCTAACTAGGTTTATTAAGACCCTAGGGCCATTAGCCTAGTAACCCCCTATGAGTCTATAGCTGCCAGGTGATCTTTTACTGTAAAGTAACTAGCCCCCTTTTTTAATATATCTGATAAGAAGGTAAGCATTTGCAATATAATATAGCTAAGGATGGGTCTAATTTTTGCTGAGCAGACCAAATAGAAAACTTTTTCCTTTTCCCTTCATAAAATCTTATTGTCAATGGTCTTTTTAGGCAGTTATCAGACTGATCACCTTTAAAGAGAGCAATGGGTCCATACCTCTCAAACTCTTACCACAAGAAATCTGGACAAATCCAAAAATAACAGGAGACAAGGGCACAAAAATAGGGACAGAGTTTAATTATTTCACTTATAAACCTGAAAGTTGATAGAGCAGAAGGCTTTGCATTAGCATGCATTTTTTGAAGGATATGAAGTTTGAGACTCAAATGTCTGTCATTATTTAATGATTTCAGTTCTCACTGATTTGCAAGAAAACCATACATTTTATGAGGTACAGACCAAAATTATGACGCAAAAATCTGGACAGTTGGCAGGTATGAATGGGTCCCTGACCATCACTGGAAGTAGTGAAACCATATGGTCAAGTGTAGACATCAAATGTCTGGGTGAAGCCACCTAGATGGATGGGAGAGCAGTTGAGGATGCTGCATTAAAATAAGAGGTCTTGTCTTGAGATGAGGCCACAGCAGAGAGAACAATATTGAGTGTGGCCAGAATAGGGCTATGAGAATTGCATTCACTCTGCAAATCTTGGCTTTCTGGAGAAAATTGAGTCTATCAGTTGGCACAGAGAGTTAAGCTAGTGAGCAGTAGTTCTTGTGGTAAAGGGTTTGATTCACTGAGCTCTCATTTGCCTACTATGTGACCAGGAGCAAGTAACTTAATCAATTCTTGCTCCCAGGTCACCCATGAAAACGGAGTGGACCAACCTGGTTAAGAAATTGTTGGCATTATTATTATTATTATTATTATTATTATTATTATTATTACTATTATTATTAAATATGGTCATGAGAGTAAATGGGGGGAAACTCATATAGGAGACCTGGGAGCTAAACATGGGAGAATGTGTCTTTTTGGACCTATCCATCTTGGGGGATGATGATGCTGAAGAACACATCACATTTAATGCTAAATGTTGATGCACAAAAGCTGGAACCAGATCTTCCCCATCTCCAGAATATCTTCTTAGTTACTGCCTTATTGAGAGACCATTTGTGTGGAAGCAATAGCTGTCTGCTCAAAATTTCAACAATCACACTGGACATCCTCAGTGAGTTGCTGTAAGAAAGTGATATGATATTACAGCCCATTCCTAGACCCTCATGGCTTTTCTGTATGGAGGGATTGGGTTCCCCCTTGTATGTTTAAGTATTACATCAAAACCATGTTGTCTGAGTGAATGGATACTGCACACTGGAGGAGCAAGTCCTGAAATGCCTGCAATGTTGAGGACTGCTCTCATCTCCAGATTACTGATGTGCAGTTTGGTCATTTGTAGTGCCTACATACCTTGGACCATCTGATCAAGATAATACACTACAACCCAACAGGGACACATCCATTGTTATGGTGGCAGAGGGGGTAGTTTGAGTGAATGGTGTTCCTATACAAATGACTCGTATATATAAAGTCTGAGATAGCCATTTCTCAGAACATTCCCTTTTCTCTGAGATATGGTGATTTCAGACTTGGTACATATAAGTTTGGGGGTGTGGGGGGCATGTTCCCCTTATCAGGGATGCAGGGTCATTCCCCCTGTAAAAAAAAAAAAAAGGAGAAGAGAGATTTTTTTTGTCAGTCTGCACTCAGAGTTATGAAAGCCAATATTTCAATGGTAAGGCAGGTTGCTTGGTTCCATTGATTCCTGAGAGACTCTGTAATGCCTTCATATTTAGCCTGGCATATTGCACTGTCTGAATAAAGGCAGCCATTAGGCTTAACACCTTGAGTAGTAAAGGTGTGATGGAGTTCCAGTCTTTTTGAAGGACTTATTGTTTCCTGAACTATGGAAGGAATCATGTCTGGTGTAATTATGTCTTCTGGTTGACTGCATCCAACTGGCAGCCAATAAATGTCAGGGCTATGAGGGATAATCTGGGATTTTTTGACAATGACCATGATTCCCAAATATAGGCACAGATGAAGCAAATACTGCCTTGTTATAAGTAGATTTTCCATAGAAGGTGCTACTATGAGCTAGTCATCCAGTTAGGGAAAGATCCTCATCCTAGCAGTTGCATGTGTGCTTCAACTGGAGCCATGCATTTGGTGAATTCCTGGAGATCTGTGGTGAGTCTAAATGGCAGGGCTCAAAACTGTCAATGAATGTCTCCCACCTGAAAGTGCAGGAATCTCCAGAATGGCTTCAGTATAATGATGTGTTGGTATGCATTCTTGACAGCCAACAAGCACATCCAGTCTCTTGACTGCAGACAAGGAAGGATGGCCCAAACTGTGACTGTTCAGAATGACCTTTTCTCCATATATTGATTCACTAAGGATTTGTCTGAATCTTTTCTGGTACCAGGAAGAATCAAGAGTAAAAATTTGGTCCCTCTAGTCTGGTTGGTTCTGGTTGGATCTCCTGGATGGCTCACTTGTGCAGGAGATAGTACACCTCCTGCTGTGGTGCTGTCCTCTTGTGGAATGGAGCTAGTGGAGTGTGTGATTGAGGATGATTGGGCATTATTAAAAACAATGTCAAGTAGCCTCTAGATATAATTTTTATTATCCAGTTGTCCTGCATGATGGCCAACCATGTGAAAAGGTGCAAGGAAAGACACTTCCAACTGCCTCCTCAGTGGGACAGTCATTTAGACCTTCATGGTTCATACTAGCAAGATCCTCAAAAGGGCCCTCTGAATCCCTGTTGTTGTTGGCACCTCTGCCTGTGGGACAGTGGTTAGATGAGAAGTCCCCCTACCACAGGGCCTTCTGTCCTCCTGTTGCCTTTTCTGAGACTGTTATGATTTGTAAAACCATACATTTTGGTGCCTTTTTGCTTCCTTTGAAATCACTGATGAAGGGGTATTAAAGGGAGCATTAAGAAAAAGAGCCTTGAACTGATCTGCAAAATCAATGAAGTCTAGCTAGGCTTGCAAATGCACTGCAGCACCTTAGCCAGTGACTGTAAATGCTCCATCCATTGCATTATGAATCCAATGCATGAGCAGTGAAGAAGTGGATGTAATGATTACTACTTGGGCCTCCAGCTGTGATCTCAGTTCACCAATGGGCTACTGAATCAGAATATTTATATATATATATATATATATATATATATATATATATATATTTTTTTTTTTTTTTTTTGCCAAATCCCTCTGAATCCAAATCATGTGTACCAAGTACCATTATCACTTTGAATATGACAGGGTGTTCAACAGTTTAAACCAATGCATTGACAAAATGAAAACAATTAAGAATAAAAAGCTACTAAGGGACCATGGTGACTACAATAAAGGGATAGCGTACCCCAAACTACCTCCCTCGCAAGTTTGGAGCCCTACTGGATGAGATGGGACACACCTTTTGAATTCAGGAAGCACCAATAGCACTGACCAGGTGGATGTGACGCCACCAGGAGGTGGAGCTAGTAACTCTAGTATGAACTACTCAGACGTTCAGCAAGGAGGAACAGTGACAAACAGGCCAAACCAGTCTTCCCACGATGGTGAGCCGAACAGAGACGTAACCAGAATGCACACCCAGGCACAAATAAATCAACCTACAGAGGGGAAATTTTTACAACCTCAGGCCAATGACCAGTACACAGAGGTACCAGAAATAAGAAGGAAGAGGAACAAATGGAGGAGGCAATTCACCTCCAAACTCTGGTATTGTTTAACACTGAGAGAAAAATTTTCTGTGATAATGAATGAAGGGAAAGACTTTAAAATCTATAACTATTCCTCATACGAAGTTAGCACACAACTTGTTGAACTATTAGCAAAGGGCTTCACGTTCGTCCTTTCATGTAAATTTGATTCATCTAGTACTGTGTTAGACCTTAAAATATTTACAAGAAAACTGAATTTAGTAACATTGTTGGGGGCTAATGAGTATAATAAAGATGAATTTAAAACAACTAGCACATACAACCCCCATTACATCCACTTATTTCTACTTTTGAGTGTGTATGTGAGTTAGACCTGAGGGATTTAGATAAACATCACCAGTACAGTAGGAAATTAAATAAATGTAATAATTTTAACATCAGTGAGACTAATAGAGAAGCTCTGTTTGAGTTGCAGAATGCACATGTGAGGGTTATGAAACCTGACAAGGGGGAGGGTTGGTTTTGATGGAAATAACTGATTGCAACAACAGGATGGAACAACTGCTTTTGACTGAAACAGACACTAAAATCTCACTTAACGAATATGATATGGCATACAGACGTATTAATTCATACATTAATGATCTATTCATAGAAGCTAACATCGATGTAACGTTGTATAACTATTTTTGTATGCCAGCACCAAGGACCCCTACTTTGTTCAGAATCCCTAAAGTCCATAAAAACATGACCAATCCACCCATGAGACCTCTGGTAGATGCCAGGAATTCTATAACGTACCCATGTGCTAAATATGTGGACTCTATTTTAAAAAGGTACATTAGTCAGGAACCCCAAATTTGTAAGGACTCAGGATCTTCCTGAAAAGAATTAATGATTTAACCTTTGAAGAGAACTACAACATCTTCGTAGTAGATGTAAAGAGCTTATATACTTCAATTCCCCATTTGGAAGGAATAGAGTGGGTTTCAAGAATGATGAGACTAAGGGGTGCACCTCCTAATGAAATGCATCTAGTTGAGGAGCTACTAGATATAATGCTAACAAACTATATTTGAGGATGAATACTTTTTACAGAAAGTAGAGGTGGCCATGGGTTCACCTTGCGGGACCAGTTTTGCAAACCTAGTAATGGCCCACTGGTAATTAGAGCACATAAGTAAGAATAGTCAAATTTATAACCAAATAGTTTTTACACAAGATTTTTGGATGATATTTTCTTGATCATCAAAGGTGACAGAATTACAGCTGAAGAACTGGTTAATTATTTTAACAGCACTACCATCATTCTCCAATTCACATACAACTTCCATAGTGAAAAAAATGGCTTATTTAGACATAGAACTGGAAAAAGATAGAAACCTAAAAAGATACATAGCAATGATTTATAGGAAGGCAACTTATTCAAATGCCTTCCTACATTTTTCCATTTCACACCCTTTCCATCAGAAGTCAATCATCAAGGGCCAACTAGTGAGGGCTGCAAGGATGTTCACTTTAGAGAAAGACTTTTTATTTGAATGTGAAGTTTTAAGGAAAATGCTCCTTAAAAGAAGCTATCCGGATTCCCTGATTTTTAGACATACAAAATGAGGTGAACACCAAGAAAAACGGGAGTGTACCAACCACTCCTTAATAGTGACCTACCTGAAACAACACTAGAGCCCACTTTAGGGGAACCCAGAGAGTAGTTTAAAAACTGAAAGTAATTTTTTCTAATAACAACTACGTGGTCAGTTTTTTAACACCATACAGCATGGATGCACACAATATAAGGGAAATCTTGTGCAAAAATTGGACCCTAATAATGGATGAATCCCAATTTTGTACAAAAAGAGGTGAACACCCCCAGGTAATCTTTAAAAGAGGACACAATTTAAAAACCTACTGGAGCACAAGAAAAGGACCAATACTAGGTGACAAGGGATGTTCAGATGCGAGTGTTGTCCCTACTGTATACACATAGATGTGGGTCAAACATTCATGGCAAGACAACAAAAACATAAGTTAAACAAGAAACTTAACTAATTCTAAATTAGTAGTTTATTTAGCCCAATGCCAGCAATGCCCAGCTTTTTATGTTGGGAAGGAAATTAAAAGAGCGGCTATAAGAAAATATATACAGCATTAATAGGGCTAGAACAGAAAATGCTGTGGCTAAGCACATAGTAGAATTTGAGAACCAAAGTTTTAAATTTAGAGTTATTGACCAGGTTGAACCTGGTAACAGAGGGGGTTCTTTTTCTTTGTTGTTGGAGAAATTAAAGCTGACATGGCAGCTCAAACTGAATGCCTTTACATACTTAGGCTTGAATGAAGCTTGCTCTATCACCTGAGTATTAAAACTTAAAAGCTTGCTAAGATAAACAGATCAAATTTTAGTTTATAAGGAACATTTTAACAAGGAACATATGTTGTTTTATATGTTGTCACTATTCTTGTGTAAATGTGTGCACACTTTGTTGTTTTAGATGAGCACATTTTCAAACTAGCGCACTTATTTATAGGATTCTTTAGTAACAAGAAAATGCAAGAAAGACTCAGAATACATAGGGTTAAGTCTAACTTAAGCAGTTAAATAAAAAAACACATCACATGACACATTTGAATTGTTATAAAAGAAGCTTTGTACTTTAAATCTGTTTATTCTGATGAAGTTCTGTATGGTACTTTAATGAAAAGCACTTCAATAAATGTGTGGACACTATTGTTCTTCAGTGGACCCTTTCTGGTATTCATTTTTGAGTTTGCAGTTTCAGAGTTTTCTAACATATATACATATCATGCACACACAGCTATATCTATATATACATCCCGGTTATATACATAAATATGTGGTTGGATATCTGCATTGTCCAGCATACTCTAATAATGGTGAGTAAACTGCACTACCACACATAATGCTGCCCAAAAGATCCAAACTAAAGGCAAAACAGTACATAATCCACTTACCTACAGACCCCTATGCATGATATGGATGTCACCACGTAGACAGACACAGGTGAGCAGGTGGTGTAATGTATAATGGTGTCAATGCATTATGGACAGGGCACATTGTCCCTGCTCACAGTGTCATCTGTCTAACTGCAAGCAGCCACATATGGCCATACTGATAACTGTACACACACATAGCTAGGATAACAACAGTTGTCTCACTTTTAGGATACTAGATGCAGATAACAGTATGAAGCAGTATATCACTCTGCAGGCCACAGATGCTGTTCAACACAAGCCTAGTTTGTGTACTGCACAAGTACTGTGCCTGCAATTGCATATACAACAGACTAACGTGTGGTGCATGTGATAACTACTGTGATCTATAGTGTATAATCCTAGATAGGTAGGGATTCTAATCTCACTGCAGCCCACTTGGTGTGTGTGTGTGTGTGTGTGTGTGTGTGTGTGTGTGTGTGTGTGTGTGTGTGTGTGTGTGTGTGTGTGTGTGTGTGTTTGTGTGTGTGTGTGTGTGTGTGTGTGTGTGTGTGTGTGTGTGTGTGTGTGTGTACATACATGCACATATATATATATATATATATATATACACACACACACACACACACACACACACACACACACACACACACACACACACACACACACACACACACACACACACACACACACACACCTGCAAAACAATGGACTATCCAGAAGCAATGGTTATGCACTTTTTGGTCTCATAACTTGCGGCTGGCTTTCTAACTGCCCTCCTCTACAAGACCTGCTGATGTCTGCCACTTTAAGACTACCAGGTGACAATATAACATCAGGCATAAGCTGTGGCACATGCAATACATACTGTGATCTACAGTGTATAAGCCTAGAGAGGTAGGGGTTCTACTCACACGCCACCCAACATGGTGTGTGTGTATATCCATATAGCATATGTATGATAACCTTGGTAACTTAGACATAGTAAGTGTTTTGCATCATTTTATGTGTAGTGGGTGATGTCCCCCCCAAAGGACAGACCACAATGAGGCTTGCTGATATTAATAAGCATTATATGTTATAAACTGACAATACTAGCAGACATAAGTTGTGCTGCATGCAATGGGTACTGTGATCTGTAGTGCATACCAGTACATAGGTAAATGTTCTAATCTACATACAGCCAACCTGCAGTATATGTGTGCCTTGACATGTCCTGTATGCAGTGTGTGGAAGTGGTGCCAGCCTGAATATGGCCATGTTTGTGTGTGAGGCTGTTACAGCAGTATACATCATGTTATAGAGCCATAGGGCATATGAATGTAACTAGCATAATGGCCATACAGACCTCACAGTCAGAGACATCTGTATACCCCTCAATACAGGATCAGCACATATTGCCCCAATCCAAATGGAACTCAGGCAAATGGCATGTGTTGAGATGATGGCCACCCAGCCAAACAAACAGATAGCATGTGCTTAGATGCACTGAGGTGCTCTGTGTACCATTAGGCAGGGTCTGTTTCAAGGGTGTGTTTGTCTGCTAGACAAATGTTTCCCACAAGCATGTAGTACTAATGTTACATAGTAGGTTAATGTCCTTACAGTGAGTCATCCATCTACTATGTTCCCTACAGACAGGCAGCATATGTAATCCAGCAAGGTCACACCTTGCCCTGTAGCCAACCTTATCACAAATTATGAATGCATGAGTATGCTGACCGCTGCTATTGTCCTTGATAGACTCTCATACAGATGTGAATCTTTGGAGCCATGCATGTATACTGCTGTAGCTTGCTGAAGTCATATTTCTGCTGTGCTGCTATGCCATCCTGTGCCACTTTATTGTCGCCATGTGTCCGCAGGTTATTCCCTCAGACTCCTGGGACAGAAACATACACAAGTCTGTGACACACGTGTCATTGTGTAACAATACTGGCAGTACAACATCATACAACATAAGGTCCACATATTGTGTACTCATGACACATGCCAGCATACAGTGCATGTTGGTGACCACTACAAGTGACATGGCAAAACAATGCTGCATTCCAAAAGTACATTAAAGTAATATAGTCACCCTGTGCAACAGACACATAGCTTCAGCCTCCTGCATTGATGGGAAGGATGACACGGATGTGGCACAGGTATCATAATTTACATAGCGTGATGTATAGGGGTGCTGGAGGCCTAGGCTGGCCCATACAGTTGACAGCATGCGTGTGAGTCAGGAAGGGAAGTGGGTTAGATGGACCATTGAAAGATACTGTGTGTGTCTGTAGGTGACCTGCATGTGACAATGGTGTGTGAGTGTGTCGGTGTATGCAGTCAAGCTCAGTGCTAGCCCAAAATGTATGTGTATGCTGGACAGCTGTGGACTGTACATGGATGAGTTCACTGTTCACCATCTCAGGCCATGAACATGGGAAATGGTTCTGCCAGGAGTTGCACTGGCACCACTATGCCCAAGGTCAGATGTGGTATTAGTACCTGACAGTAACTGCTGTCTGCTGGGACTGTGTCCCCCACAGGACCACCCAGGACCATGTGCCCATGGCCTGTCACATCATGGTGTGGACACCACACTCCTCTCTGTAGTGCTGGATGTACTGCCACTATCGGAGTGTAACTGTGCATGTCCACGTGGACTATCAGCAGATAGTGTTACTGACCTACATCCACGGGTCCACTGCTCAATTCCAACCACATGTTCCTGCACAGACAATGTGCAGTCTGAGACAGACACTGTCTCAGCCCACTGTCTGTCCACTGCTTTAGTGAACTGATCCAGGGTGTCCCCACAGTGGTGGAGATAGTCACAGATGTCAGACTGTGTAGCATCCATAACCCTAAGCATACATCTGGTGTTCCTTTCAGAACATGCCTGTGCTTCCAAGATGGCCAGAAACATGCTCCAGGTGACCCAGGATGTGGCACCTGCAACAGGTGCTGAATGGACAGAGTCTTCCTATGAGCACCCTTGTCAATCTGCCTGTGTGGGACCTCACCAGCTCTCTGGTTATGGCCAGTGTCTACACTCAGTGAAGCCATCATTACTACACTGGCTTGTTCAATGTCTCCACCCTCTGACTGTCACATATTTGAGGCCGGTGGGAACTGGGTATGTATGGACATATTGACTGTGTGAGGTGACAATGGGGGCAGAAGAGGGGATGTCATCCTCTTGGACAGATTCAGCCCCATCAACCCAATCTGTGCCTCACTGTGGCCACCATCATGAGAGTCCAAAGAGATACTGACATCAGGTTGTATGGGGAAGAGACCCTAACCTCCTAGTCACCTGTGGAAACCAAGACAAAAGCAGTGCATTGAGTCATAATAATGAAGATCTACAACTGCATTACCTTATCACTCTCATAACTTCTCATCTCTGCTTTTATGCACAACAGACTTCCTCACAACAAAATACACATTCAACTCAAGGCCTTTATAACAAGCATGTCAGGTAAATCATGTGACATTTGACCTGTACAGTGTATCTTTTAGGTATGTAATATGACACTGACCCAGAGACTCCCCAGACTCTGGAATAGATTGCCCATACATGTCAAGCAGCGTGCCTCTTTGGTCCTCTTCAAAAGGAACCTTGACGATTGGATGGGAGAAAGGAAATTCACCCCGGGGATCATGTCAGTCGCCCTGCTAGACAGCGGTCCAGGGAAGTAAATAGTGTGGGAAGAAATAGCCAGGGAATTGTTATGGCTAGGCTTGTATAGGCCCTAGGGCTGATAGCTTAGTACCAACCTATGAACCTATGAACTATACCTGATAAAACAACACATAAAACACAGTACACCTATCTTAACAAATATATACAAATATGAGTTTCAGTGCCTAAGGTATGTACCATTGACCTTTCAGTATGTACAAGGCATGTTGAATTAATTGCCTCATGTACACCAGGAGGCTTATCCACTCTGATTTATAACTGCAAAATTGTTTATGCTCATTCATCTACATTCCTGTGATTACCCACTCTTGGAAACTTAGACTGCTCCAGACTGGAATATACAAACATTCTACTCTGGTTACATACATTACCTGCACATACAGAATTATCCTGGTCCTTACTCTTAATGGCATACATAAGTTCCATAACAAAACAGTATCAAGCTTACCAGAAGCAGGACCACGGCCTTGGACAACTCCTGATGGACCTGTAAAAAGGTGAGGGTGAGGTAATTTCAGTACCACTGCATACTGCAGCACTACAAATTAATACCTGCATATACCTCACATGTACAGTAGCTGTGTACATCATATATTGCTAACATTTTGAGTATGAGTGTACAACTGAGCTAAACCACCCCCATAGCACATAGACCTGACACCCACGTAAAGGTATGTACAGCTAAAAGAATGACTGCTACAGTATTACAGTGGTGATCACAGTAAGCCTACCTGTATGATCCTCTGCTGTGGACACTGTGGTACCCACCTGCATGAAGTATGGTGTGATGGATACCTGGGAGCTGTCATGTGTCTCTGGGTTCTCCAGGAATTCCTCAGTGGCCATGAGTAGTTGTTCCATTGCATGCCCTCAACTGGTGATGGTATGATCCCTGGCTACATCAGCTGTCCTTCATCATGCAGCATTCACTATGTCTGTATAGCAGTGTTGAACCTGCTCATATGTCGGGTCTATATCAGTTGAGCGAAAACCCCTTTACGTGAATACGAATACGTCAAATTGCATTGCGCGAAGTACGTAAACCTCGAACATCCAAAACTGTGAATTCCGAAATGTCAATTTGTTTTGGTTGGCCCGTCTGTGGTATGGCTCCATAAGGTAAGTGTGCGATAGGTAGGACTTTAGGGTTAAGATCTGGGTTAAGATAAGTGCATAAATAGGTAATGTATGTAAGATGTAGTGTAGTGTTAGATGTAGGGTTTTTTTTAAGTGTATGTATGTGTGTTATTTATTTTGTTTGGGTGTACGTCTGTAGGGGAAGTGTGCAGTAGTTATGGACCTTAGGGTTAGGGAGGGGTTAAGGATAGTGCATAGATAGTTGTGTATGTGGGGTTTACTGTAGTGTTTGAAGTAGGGTTTTGTTAAATGTATGTATGTGGATTATTTTGTTTGGGTGCATGTCTGTAGGGTTTGTTTAGTGTATGTATGTGGTTTATTTATTTTGTTTGGGTAGGTACTAAGTAGCGGGTGGTGGGGTTGGCCAACTATGATAGTTCGATATTTTATTTTTCGTGGTTTAGTGTGTTTGGGATTTTCGTGGTTCGAGGTATAGGGGTCAATGTTTAGGTATTCATGTAAAGGGGTTTTCACTCAACTGACATAGGTACTCATATGTCCTGTCCTTGTGGCCAGTCTAATTCACATACCATTCAAGGTCTGCCTACAATGCAGCCTGCTGTTCCCTATTATGCCTTCCTCTGGGTAGGAGGATGTAATGATGCTGCCATAGTCCTTGAAGTATTTGTTCATTCTCTGCATCTGAGAAGGGGGCATGATGTCTGTGATGCACTAGTCCTGAAACACACCAAAAGGGAAACACATTACAGGATCAAATACGTGGAAGTCTGCTATGTACAGATACAGCAAGAACAAAATTGCTGGAGCTATCCATTGCTTGCTCACACATGTCATACCCCACAGTGCGACAACGCACTATGTGTGTGGATACAACCAAGATAGTAGCATTACTGAGGTAGTTTCCTGTGTGCCATGAGAGATTCTGATGTATGATCATACACCCAACACTCCAGTCCACTGTGGTGTGTCCCCTAAGGCCAGCTACCCAATAATATGTCATAAGACCAGTGCCAGACAAATAGCAATGTGGTATTATGATCACTATATTGGGACAGTTCAATAACACCAGTATGTCACAATGACAAAAGACAATTCAACCCTGATATATTGTACTTCCCCTGTATGTGTAAGACAGCCGGGTGTCAATGACATGGCATTAGCGCAGGTCTAAGACAGGCTTACTGCTGTACTCCCTATTCTCCATACCTCTATCCTCCCATCTGCATCCTGTTATACACAAAAACTGGGTCTCTATCATAAGAATGAAAGCACTAAATTGTGAACGCTCTAAAGATCTAAAATGCCAGACCTCAAAGTGCTTTTTGTGAGATCGTAGTACAGTGAAGATTGGAATATTTCCATTTTCTCACTGTAGTGCGATCTTGAAGTTGGTATATATATTTAGCGGGGGGTGGGGGGGTCACAGCCCCCCACAATAGTGAGTTTGAGGTCCACCATTTTCGATCTTTAGAGCATTCACAATTTAGTGCTTTTGTTCTTATAATATAGACCCACAAAAAACAGCTACATACCTGGTGGAGTGCAGTACTCCTCTGTTGAAATATGCTACTAGTACTGTTTTGCAAAGGTGTGCTCTGCATGAGGAAAGTCTGATACAGAATGTTTCCCATAGCCAGCTGCTTGCATTGCAATGCTTCTCATTAGCAGGTCATTTTCTCTAAACAAATCTGTGACTCTGCTATGCTGACTGCAGCCAAAACAGCAGAGCTGCACTATCATTAGCCAATGACTTGCAACCACTGTGCAACATATAAGGCCTTCATGTAGAACAGGGCCCCTTTCTTAGCTGTTGAAATAGACATTACTGGGGTGAGGAGACTACATCATCACAGAGGCTAGGTGTTTAGTAGAAACCTTCACATAAAGCTGTGTGTACCACAGAATGCAACTGCTGTTGTAGGTAATAGACATAGGCAGTGAATGTGAACACTTTGGAGGACAACAAGGTGTAGGTGTGTCTGTGTCGGTCTTGTTATAGAGGCAGAGTCAGGGTGAGAGTACCCTTTAAACTCCAATTATAGCATGTGTTTAATGTACGTATGTTAGGCAACTGTGTACTAGTTGACATGTAGTAATGCTATACAGATATGTGACATGTGTCCCTACCTGCAGGCCTGTAACTTCCATCAGTGAAAAGCAGTTATTCAATTTGCACTGCTTTGTGTGGATAATGAGTGCATGAGTCATTCATTAATTGCTGTCTTCACAATGATGTAACTGAAATGCAACACAACACTGGATTTGAACCCAGAACTGTGTGTGGCAAAATGTACTCTATGCAAGGCATTTAACAGACTGAGCTACTGAGTCACTGCTGCAGTGTGTGTATTTGCAATATATATGTGCACACATACAGGTTGTGACATACATTTGCTACATCCGTCAGTATGTGCATGGCTTCATATGGATGTATTTTTGTACCAGAGTCCCAGCTGAATATGTATTTTGCCATAAATGCCTTAGCAGGTGATTTTCTACATGTTGCTGATAAAAGGGCACATTTACCTAGTATAACAGGCCTCAGGTACATCCATTATCATGTCTTTGGCTGTCTAGTGGTGTACTATTGCACCAGAGTCCAGGGTACACTCCCATTTATTCACTTACTTTTTATTCCTGTTTGCGAAGCAAGGCGGACAGCTCTGTTGAAACATGCCTAATGACTGTCATTTGCAATTACTATGTTTTGTTCAAACTACCTGTTTTAATTAAGAGTTGCATGGTGTGGCAGGTTAATGCAGGTGTTATGGGCTTAGGTTTGAAACATGGCAGAGGTTTGTTTTCCACATGTCTTACAATGTTAGAAACACATAAAGTCATTATAACTCTATTTAGCTGAGCTTCGTGAAGCTGCACTAAAAAATATAAAGAAAAGAAAAAAGGGAAATAGAAAAGTGCTGAAATGGAGATGAATATGGGGAAAAACATAGTGAAAGGCATGGAGGGATGTGCAGGAACCAGAGAGAGGGGTGAGGACAACATAACTCTGTTGTCGAGCCAATTGGACCAAATTACGTGTGTCCAGTGGACAATAATTTTTGGGGGGGATAGGTCCCCATTTGGTGAGAGTGGAATGTTGTGAAGGGACATAGGTACATGTGGGGGAGGTAAGTTGTGTAGGTGAGGATGCATTTGAAAACAGGCAAGACAGCAGACAGGGGCGGTATGTGACACATGAAGGGGGTGAACACCTTGGACAGGAAGGGTGTTGTGGAATCCAAGTCCCATGGGCCTCCATATGGCAGCAGTGTGACTCACATCCCCACCCATGGGACTGTTGACACTTCTCTATCACTGCCCCAAGAGTGGCTATGCTGGAGGCTGCGTGCCAGGGTGGCTAGCATGCCCTCAATCCAGTGCAGGCCACGGTCATAACCACAGTAGACTATCCTGTGCACCAAGACCAGCAGCTCCATGTGGGTGACAACACCCCCTCCACCACTGCTACCAGAGTGGGGCAGGGCCCTGTCCCCTGGAGCGGTACTACCTGATGCAGCAGGTAGTGCAGGGGTAGCAGAGGGGCACCATTGGTCTGGGTCCCAGTCATGCTGGGACCTGGTGCCATGGCCAGTTGAGGCAAGGTAGGGCGATCAGTCAGAACTGACCTACCTTGATGTGCTGTGGTAAATGAGGTATAGCAATAAGTTTCAGTTATAATAACCAAACCAATGTTAATATTAACAGAATCAAACATAATATGTATTCATTCAAATACATATTAATGTATATTATGTGCAACACAATATTAAGTAACATAACAGTCAGCATGGTAAAAGCATGCCAGTACAAAGTAAACCATAGAGCCAACAAAACAGTTAGTTTAACAAATATGTTAATATTGCATCATAATAAAACATAGCAATAATCAACCACATTTTCTAAAATATAGTTAAACAAAATATTTTATTATTAAATCATAATAATAAATAACAGTAATAAACAAATGAAAATAAGGGGTGGGGAGAGAGAGAGAAACATTCCATTACTGACACTGAAGATTATATCCCTGAAAACACTGAAATATATACTCTACAGGTGTGTAGTGTCAGGTCTGAGTACAGTGCCTACAATTCTCCTGTAACTGATGTAGCATGTACATATCTCTCAAGCTGTTAGCATAGGTCGGCATATGCCAAGCAGTAACAAATGCTGGTACACCATTACACAGAACAGTTTCACATAATGTATGCTTACATAACTACCCAGGTGTTCTTAAATGGATTTGGTAATACATTGCATTCCAGATAATAATTTATCTGCTAATCATGCGACAGACAGATTAGGCAGTTTTAATTACACTACGAGAAACTGTGACACTTGAGAGGCATGTTTGTGTACAGTAAGTAAACTAGAACAGTCGTTATGCCTTAGTTGGCAGGCATGGAAGTAGAACCCAATAGCTGTGACTGCAGGGGACATCTGCAAATAATGAAATAATTGACTGTAGCAACTTAGTACAGCCATGCAAGGGATACCTCCATACTGGGATTACACAGCTTTATTTATGAATCAACAATGTTAATGAACACATTCTTGGTATTGATATTAACATTCTTTGAAATCTAAACACAATATCTGTTAATAACATGGGCTACCTCACTCATATATTTGTTGTGTTCCTGGTGAGAGAGAAAATGTGAGCATTACGTGACTGACACTGAAAATTTAGTGCTACATACCACTGGATTCGAACCCAGGACTGTGTGTAGCAAAATGTACTGCATACAAAGCATTTAACAGACTGAGCTACTGAGTCACTGATGACTATTGAGTGACTGATCACCTGACATTATACTGGGAACTGAGAAATATAAGTTACAGGACATTCCTCTGACATTCTAGTACTATTACAGTATTATCAAAAAAGAAGAAAAAGCAAAAATCACAATTATGAATGGTTATAAATCCAGCAGGTACAACAAAAAGCAATAAAGAAAAAGGAATAAAACCACTGGTAACCACAGCAAGCACATCTCTTTAATGTGTAAGTCTAGTTTCACCATAAGGCTTCTTCAGTCAACAAATAAAGCAACGAGACATTCAATTATATTTAAGTAATCTAAAAATTGCATGACAGGAAATGAATTAATTAAACAATAAATAAACAATTACAATGTTTCACACAGGCACCTATGCAAAGGTTTTAAGTGAAAGTGCCATTTACCACCATTAACACAGAACTGTGATAGATCTGCACAAGTTTTTTTCAAATGTCAATAAGTAATAATGTTTCTGAACTATTTACTATTAATAATAATAATAGTTCTTTTTCTACTAACATTGATGCTAACCTTGTACGAGCTCTGGATCCGGTGGATTTGGGTAGCGTTCGAAAGACATGCGTGTGTAAATGGGTGTGCCTTCGTTGAAGGTAGGACGTCGAGCTGGCACCTCAGCGTTTTGTAAAAATCTACTGCCAATCATTAGTGGACCGGAGTTCCACTGTGGCGACCCCTTACCGGGAAAAAGCCGAAAAGACAAACAAACATTAGAGAAACTTCTTCCAATGGCCAAACCAAGGGCAAGAATGCAAAGTTTAGAAAAAAGCAACAGCAAATGGAAAAGCAAAAATCGACCAGTCACCCGGAGTCAGATGAGGAGGTGATTTTTAACTCCTCAACATATAAACTAACTGAAGATAGACTTTTTGTGTTAAAGAAAGGACTAACCTTTGTCACTTGTAAGACAGTAGACATTGCTATTACACTTTTAGAAATTAATTTATAAGAAATCTAAACCTGAAACTTATGTATGGGACAGATAATAGTTATACAATTGATATATTTAAGCAATCTATACATTTATTTCCTACAGTAATACAGTGTTACAGTTTTTTGTAAAAGCTGTTGAAAGAGATATCTATAAATTATATAAAACAGGAATAAGTAGTAATTTTCATAATTTGACTGTTACTCGATTTAAGGCAATAAAATCCCTGACTACAAATACAAATATTGTGATCAAGAATACTGATAAGGGTGGTGGGATAGTTGTGCTTGACACATACTACTGCACAATATGCATGGTTGAATTATTGGCATCTGATGACTATGTTTCTATAAGTAGAAGAGATTGTCGCATTATAGCATTGAATGTTAAAAAGGCTTTTGTAGAGATGCATGACTTTCATAAAGTTACAGATGGTTTGTTTAATTATTTTATTGCTAACATTCCAAATTTACTGATGATTTATGGGATACATAAATCACATAAGTCTTTAACTACACCACCTATGCGACCAATAGTTTCAGCGAAGGGATGGATGACAGAACCCATCTCCAAGTATTTAGAGAAACAACTGAGGCCATAGCTAGATAAGACTAATATGATTTTAAAAGATACTACTTCTTTTCTTGAACACCTATATGCTTGGTTGAAAGGAACAGTACAATCAAAATCTTATCTTGTAACACTTGATGTAGATTCATTCTTTACTGTTATTCCACATGATATAGGTGTAGATAGCATTAAGACATTTTTATGTACTTATTCTAGTCTATAAAGAAAATTCAGCTTATTTGTGACCTGCTATTGTTAGTATTGAAAAATAATGTTTTTCTCTTTGGGATGAATGCTTCCCATCAAATTAAGGGAGTGGCGATGGGGACACCTGTCACCAATACATATGCCAATATTGTTATGTTCATCTGGGAAGAAAAATGCATTCTATTTGATGGAAATCACTTTAGAAACCATATAGGTTTCTACATACGGTTTGTGGATGATTTATATATGATCTGGAAGGGTGATGATATTAAATTTAATAAATTTGCAGAATATATCATTTGTACAGTTAGCTTTTCAAAGTTTAAATATGAGATATCTTCTTTGAGCATAGCATTTGTTAGATATTATGAATATAAATATGCTGAAAGATAAATTATAGAATAAAAAGTTTGCTTGAATATATGTATAGAGTTTAGCAATGTAAAATGTGCATTCATACTATATGTATAACAGACAGGCTTCTCTTCACAGCATCAAAAAGAAAAGCCTAACAAAGCAATATTGGAAAGCAAGGATTATATGATTTTCTCATGTTTGCAGAACAAATATCTATTAACAGACATCCTTTTTTATAAATTCAGCAATACGTGATGTTTTTCCAGTAGGAACAGCTTATACAGATGTTTCCTTTCAGAATGGCATCCTCACATCAGCAAAAGTGCTTACATCACAAAAGGACAATAGAAAAGTCTAAAAACAGACATTATGTGACTTCCCATAGAAGGCCAGAAAAATATACTGAGGAAATAACAACCTCTTGTGTGCGTGACTAGCTCTGTATTTAGCTATTGTAGTAATTCAGTTATGTGAGAGAAGGACAGAGAGAAGGACAGAGAGAGGTATTTTGTAGAAGTCATCATTCATATCTGTAATGAAGGAAAACTTTGTAAATATATGCTACAAATCTGACAGACTACGTGTGGTTTGTTATAAAATAATGTCACTCCTGTAAAAGCACAGTAACGTTTATGTGAAGTACTTCAGATTTCTACAGTTCTCAACAGTTTGTAGCAATACAGTTTAATAGACGTCTAAATCCGGTGAGACTGCATTGCAGGAAGGTGGAGCAGTTCCATAAATTCTCCAGAAAAGGTACAAGACGAGGTTGTAAGACTGAATCTGCCAGTTTTGCTATACCAACTTCACAAGTGACTACAGAAACTTTTCAACCATCTACAGTAAAGCAGCTTGGCTATCTGCCTGTCTGTTGACTGGTAAGAAAATTATTCTGTGTTACATACAGTATGAATGCCATAGAGGTAATAATAATAACAGAATAAATGTATATACAGCATATTAGCAAATGTAAAACCTTATTAGGGCAAGTTAATAGTAAGGCATTATGCAAATGGATTGCAATTTGATAGTAAGGCATTATGCAAATGGATTATAATATTTGACTGGTATCTGAAATAAAATCATGTGTGGTATAAAATGTTTATTGTGTGTACAATGTCATAAAAATACAGTGCATGACATTATCCAAAGGTTAGACTGTACAGACAAAAATTGTAAAGGTAAAGAACCAAGAAAAGTTAATATGTTGACATTATATTCAAATGTTAGACAGTTATGTTCTGTCACCAGATGTAAAAGGTTTATTTCAGAGTTGCAACAACAGTCAAATCAGTTACTGATAGAACCTCTAGTACATTTTGTTACAAAGAAATGTAATAAACTTCTAAAAGACAGACACAATGAGTTCAGGAAGCTTGGACAGGTTATACACACATCTTTTCAAAAGTGCATAGGAGTTTCAAATTCAGCAGAACAGCTTACTAAAGAATGTCAGAAAGACCATGCAACATCAAAGGAAATTCAACTGCAGTTGCAGGATAAAGGAAATAAATTAGCTCAACTGACAAAGACTGTGAATTTCCTGCATACACAGTTAATCTGTGCAAAAGAAATATATTTTATAATATGTTTATGTTTTGAAAATGGTTAAGCATGCATGCTAGGATGGTAGGATCTGATGTCTAGACAAATCATTCTTAAATGTTTTACTTTCATTCAGTTAAAGCAAGACATCTATCAGTACTACAGTAAAGTAAAGCATATGAATGCCATTCATTAGCATAGTCAAAAGGTAAACAAAACTGTTCTAGTGTATTATAATATATAAATTAAATAAAAATAGATGAGTAAAATTTAAAGTCACAAGACATGACATGCTTGTATAAAGATATACATATACAAGACAGACATGCATGTGTGTTCTTTTCATCTAGAGTACATCTGTTACAATACACAAGAATAACAGGCAGACAACAGCAAATATAAATAATATAAATATAAATGTGTTGGTTAAACTAATATCTATTTTGTTTTTTACAATTTGTTTATAATTATATAGTAACACCAAACAGTTAAAGTTCTGAATTTTAAAAAGAAAATCACAGATGGTATTAGTCAAACAGTTTTTGTAAAATTAATGGCAGGACAGTTAAATAGTTAAATAAATAATAAAAAAAAAAAATACTGAAATCCATGTAAGGTAATTGTAAAATGATGTCTATTTATGTTGTATAAATGCATAGTTATGCAAATCACAATCACATTAAAGGAAAAATGCTAAAAGAATTAACTATAGTTTATAGAGTATAAAATGTGAGCTCAGACCTTCCTAGACTGAATGAATAGTTACAGGAAATGCTGGAAAGATAAGATAAACAACAAGACTGATTGCCAAATAAGTAGCTTGAGTTTTTCTAAAGCATTATTGTTATTAAAACATACTTGTTAAAATGTTTACAAGCAACACTATTTAGTAATTGTCATAAAATGCCACAACTGTGCATAGATGTCACTTATAATCTGTTTGCAAGTAAATGTTAAAAGGACAAAAAAGAAAAAAACCTCAGTTGCATCAAGTACAGCCAGCAAATGGGCTATAGTATATATACAGTTCAAATCAATTGTGCAGGAGGGTGTAAATACCTACTAGAGGTAATATACAGTGAAAGCTTTATTTAGTAACCTAATAAAATAAATGTATAACCAAAGTGTTGGGCTAACATACATTCTATTTTCACAGCATAAAGCAGGTAAATAGTGCTGCAATACTACAGGGGGAGGGGTACTTTCTCAGTTTTACACTGACTGTATAAGGAGGAAGGGCACTTTCTCAGTTTTACACTGACTGTATAAGCAGTACTGCACAAGGGTCTGAAATAAAGCTACAGAAAAAATAAACAACAAGGGTCTAAAATAAAGCTACAGGAAAAAAATATCTCATTCCTTCTTGACAATACTCTTTTATGGGGGGAAAACATGTATTAGTGTATTAGAAATACTGGTAAACTGGATTAAACCTGACAGGATAAGATATTTTACAACCTGTTAAACTGTAAAGCTATACAAGAGATGGTTTAAAAAACAAGACATGGCTTAAAATTGATTACAGCTATACAAGAGAGAATAAAGATATGCAAAATGCATAAATGTTTCTAATAGCAAGAATGGTCACTATTTTTAATATGTTTTTGGCAAAACAATGTTGGTATAAAAAAGCATGAATATTTTTAATTGCTGAGTATGTAGGTTAAAATAACAGGACATATGGATATGGTATCAATTCCACTAGATATTTCTAAAGAGACAAACATTTTCCAAGATTGTGCTTAATATTAATGTTATTAAATTTGTAAGATTAAACTAAATGTACTTTACAGTCTTTGTATGTACAAATGTAGAAAATTTCAGTACAAATGATAGTCATTGTATGTACAAATGCAGAAAAATTCAGTAGAAAAGTCTTAATGTCTAGTAAAGAAAACAATGGGTCCAGGGTACCTAGTAAATTGAAATGCATAAATAGCAAACAGTCTGTGTATCTAAGCCCAGTTCAGTATTTTACCAAGATGTTATTGAGCAGTTCAAAGACATGACCACAATGTTATGGTTAAAATGACATTGAAATTGTGTGTTTTCAGTAGTGTATAAATGCTTGCAGTAGCACATGGTTACTGTCTCTTATAGTTAATTCAACAGTTGCAAAGAGTTAATGGAACAGTTCTAAGTCATAAATTAAATTCTGTGATTGCAAAAGAATAAATTAATGAAGTAAAATTAAAACAGACGCAGCTCATAACTGATAAAATATTTTTACAGAATGGTCTGCAAAAGGAAATGTTGTTAAATACATTCAGGTTTGGTAGTAATACATGTTTTCATTGTATTAACTATGTAAAATTGCATTTTGACTTGTATCAAAAAAGACTAAAGGTTTTGTTTCTTAATGTGTTTTTTATATGGAATGTTTTGAGTATGTTTAAAAACAGAGGGAATTGTTAGATATTATGAATATAAATATGCTGAAAGATAAATTATAGAATAAAAAGTTTGCTTGAATATATGTATAGAGTTTAGCAATGTAAAATGTGCATTCATACTATATGTATAACAGACAGGCTTCTCTTCACAGCATCAAAAAGAAAAGCCTAACAAAGCAATATTGGAAAGCAAGGATTATATGATTTTCTCATGTTTGCAGAACAAATATCTATTAACAGACATCCTTTTTTATAAATTCAGCAATACGTGATGTTTTTTCCAGTAGGAACAGCTTATACAGATGTTTCCTTTCAGAATGGCATCCTCACATCAGCAAAAGTGCTTACATCACAAAGGGACAATAGAAAAGTCTAAAAACAGACATTATGTGACTTCCCATAGAAGGCCAGTAAAATATACTGAGGAAATAACAACCTCTTGTGTGCGTGACTAGCTCTGTATTTAGCTATTGTAGTAATTCAGTTATGTGAGAGAAGGACAGAGAGAAGGACAGAGAGAGGTATTTTGTAGAAGTCATCATTCATATCTGTAATGAAGGAAAACTTTGTAAATATATGCTACAAATCTGACAGACTACGTGTGGTTTGTTATAAAATAAGTTATCTGTAACTGTGCTTATAGCTGCAAAATATATTTCTTTATCAGTGTGCAATTTGAAAGGCTTGACAGATGGAGTCATGATGTGTCTCTGATTCAGCAGTAAACAGCACAGCAAGACTGTGTGTCTTAAGAAGACTTCAAATCCCACAGTAAGCAAGCAAGCAAGCAGAAGTAAGCAGAGAGCAGCATCAATATAATTTTTCAATGGTGACCCCGACGTGATACTTTGGATCCAGTAAGCACAATATAATTTTTCAATGGTGATCCTTTGACAACGTTCCTAGCCTGTATCCAAAAACAGGGGGAGTGAATGGGTAATGTCACTCCTGTAAAAGCACAGTAACGTTTATGTGAAGTACTTCAGATTTCTACAGTTCTCAACAGTTTGTAGCAATACAGTTTAATAGACGTCTAAATCCAGTGAGACTGCATTGCAGGAAGGTGGAGCAGTTCCATAAATTCTCCAGAAAAGGTACAAGACGAGGTTGTAAGACTGAATCTGCCAGTTTTGCTGTACCAACTTCACAAGTGACTACAGAAACTTTTCAACCATCTACAGTAAAGCAGCTTGGCCATCTGCCTGTCTGTTGACTGGTAAGAAAATTATTCTGTGTTACATACAATATGAATGCCATAGAGGTAATAATAATAACAGAATAAATGTATATACAGCATATTAGCAAATGTAAAACCTTATTAGGGCAAGTTAATAGTAAGGCATTATGCAAATGGATTGCAATTTGATAGTAAGGCATTATGCAAATGGATTATAATATTTGACTGGTATCTGAAATAAAATCATGTGTGGTATAAAAATGTTTATTGTGTGTACAATGTCATAAAAATACAGTGCATGACATTATCCAAAGGTTAGACTGTACAGACAAAAATTGTAAAGGTAAAGAACCAAGAAAAGTTAATATGTTGACATTATATTCAAATGTTAGACAGTTATGTTCTGTCACCAGATGTAAAAGGTTTATTTCAGAGTTGCAACAACAGTCAAATCAGTTACTGATAGAACCTCTAGTACATTTTGTTACAAAGAAATGTAATAAACTTCTAAAAGACAGACACAATGAGTTCAGGAAGCTTGGACAGGTTATACACACATCTTTTCAAAAGTGCATAGGAGTTTCAAATTCAGCAGAACAGCTTACTAAAGAATGTCAGAAAGACCATGCAACATCAAAGGAAATTCAACTGCAGTTGCAGGATAAAGGAAATAAATTAGCTCAACTGACAAAGACTGTGAATTTCCTGCATACACAGTTAATCTGTGCAAAAGAAATATATTTTATAATATGTTTATGTTTTGAAAATGGTTAAGCATGCATGCTAGGATGGTAGGATCTGATGTCTAGACAAATCATTCTTAAATGTTTTACTTTCATTCAGTTAAAGCAAGACATCTATCAGTACTACAGTAAAGTAAAGCATATGAATGCCATTCATTAGCATAGTCAAAAGGTAAACAAAACTGTTCTAGTGTATTATAATATATAAATTAAATAAAAATAGATGAGTAAAAACAAGACATGACATGCTTGTATAAAGATATACATATACAAGACAGACATGCATGTGTGTTCTTTTCATCTAGAGTACATCTGTTACAATACACAAGAATAACAGGCAGACAACAGCAAATATAAATAATATAAATATAAATGTGTTGGTTAAACTAATATCTATTTTGTTTTTTACAATTTGTTTATAATTATATAGTAACACCAAACAGTTAAAGTTCTGAATTTTAAAAAGAAAAGCACAGATGGTATTAGTCAAACAGTTTTTGTAAAATTAATGGCAGGACAGTTAAATAGTTAAATAAATAATAAAAAAAAAATACTGAAATCCATGTAAGGTAATTGTAAAATGATGTCTATTTATGTTGTATAAATGCATAGTTATGCAAATCACAATCACATTAAAGGAAAAATGCTAAAAGAATTAACTATAGTTTATAGAGTATAAAATGTGAGCTCAGACCTTCCTAGACTGAATGAATAGTTACAGGAAATGCTGGAAAGATAAGATAAACAACAAGACTGATTGCCAAATAAGTAGCTTGAGTTTTCTAAAGCATTATTGTTATTAAAACATACTTGTTAAAATGTTTACAAGCAACACTATTTAGTAATTGTCATAAAATGCCACAACTGTGCATAGATGTCACTTATAATCTGTTTGCAAGTAAATGTTAAAAGGACAAAAAAGAAAAAAACCTCAGTTGCATCAAGTACAGCCAGCAAATGGGCTATAGTATATATACAGTTCAAATCAATTGTGCAGGAGGGTGTAAATACCTACTAGAGGTAATATACAGTGAAAGCTTTATTTAGTAACCTAATAAAATAAATGTATAACCAAAGTGTTGGGCTAACATACATTCTATTTTCACAGCATAAAGCAGGTAAATAGTGCTGCAATACTACAGGGGGAGGGGTACTTTCTCAGTTTTACACTGACTGTATAAGGAGGAAGGGCACTTTCTCAGTTTTACACTGACTGTATAAGCAGTACTGCACAAGGGTCTGAAATAAAGCTACATAAAAATAAATAACAAGGGTCTAAAATAAAGCTACAGGAAAAAAATATCTCATTCCTTCTTGACAATACTCTTTTATGGGGGGAAAACATGTATTAGTGTATTAGAAATACTGGTAAACTGGATTAAACCTGACAGGATAAGATATTTTACAACCTGTTAAACTGTAAAGCTATACAAGAGATGGTTTAAAAAACAAGACATGGCTTAAAATTGATTACAGCTATACAAGAGAGAATAAAGATATGCAAAATGCATAAATGTTTCTAATAGCAAGAATGGTCACTATTTTTAATATGTTTTTGGCAAAACAATGTTGGTATAAAAAAGCATGAATATTTTTAATTGCTGAGTATGTAGGTTAAAATAACAGGACATATGGATATGGTATCAATTCCACTAGATATTTCTAAAGAGACAAACATTTTCCAAGATTGTGCTTAATATTAATGTTATTAAATTTGTAAGATTAAACTAAATGTACTTTACAGTCTTTGTATGTACAAATGTAGAAAATTTCAGTACAAATGATAGTCATTGTATGTACAAATGCAGAAAAATTCAGTAGAAAAGTCTTAATGTCCAGTAAAGAAAACAATGGGTCCAGGGTACCTAGTAAATTGAAATGCATAAATAGCAAACAGTCTGTGTATCTAAGCCCAGTTCAGTATTTTACCAAGATGTTATTGAGCAGTTCAAAGACATGACCACAATGTTATGGTTAAAATGACATTGAAATTGTGTGTTTTCAGTAGTGTATAAATGCTTGCAGTAGCACATGGTTACTGTCTCTTATAGTTAATTCAACAGTTGCAAAGAGTTAATGGAACAGTTCTAAGTCATAAATTAAATTCTGTGATTGCAAAAGAATAAATTAATGAAGTAAAATTAAAACAGACACAGCTCATAACTGATAAAATATTTTTACAGAATGGTCTGCAAAAGGAAATGTTGTTAAATACATTCAGGTTTGGTAGTAATACATGTTTTCATTGTATTAACTATGTAAAATTGCATTTTGACTTGTATCAAAAAAGACTAAAGGTTTTGTTTCTTAATGTGTTTTTTATATGGAATGTTTTGAGTATGTTTAAAACAGAGGGAATTGTTAGATATTATGAATATAAATATGCTGAAAGATAAATTATAGAATAAAAAGTTTGCTTGAATATATGTATAGAGTTTAGCAATGTAAAATGTGCATTCATACTATATGTATAACAGACAGGCTTCTCTTCACAGCATCAAAAAGAAAAGCCTAACAAAGCAATATTGGAAAGCAAGGATTATATGATTTTCTCATGTTTGCAGAACAAATATCTATTAACAGACATCCTTTTTATAAATTCAGCAATATGTGATGTTTTTCCAGTAGGAACAGCTTATACAGATGTTTCCTTTCAGAATGGCATCCTCACATCAGCAAAAGTGCTTACATCACAAAGGGACAATAGAAAAGTCTAAAAACAGACATTATGTGACTTCCCATAGAAGGCCAGTAAAATATACTGAGGAAATAACAACCTCTTGTGTGTGTGACTAGCTCTGTATTTAGCTATTGTAGTAATTCAGTTATGTGAGAGAAGGACAGAGAGAAGGACAGAGAGAGGTATTTTGTAGAAGTCATCATTCATATCTGTAATGAAGGAAAACTTTGTAAATATATGCTACAAATCTGACAGACTACGTGTGGTTTGTTATAAAATAAGTTATCTGTAACTGTGCTTATAGCTGCAAAATATATTTCTTTATCAGTGTGCAATTTGAAAGGCTTGACAGATGGAGTCATGATGTGTCTCTGATTCAGCAGTAAACAGCACAGCAAGACTTTGTGTCTTAAGAAGACTTCAAATCCCACAGTAAGCAAGCAAGCAAGCAGAAGTAAGCAGAGAGCAGCATCAATATAATTTTTCAGCATTCTTAGATGTTCGCATATTTTTAGATTTATCAGGTATCATTGAAGCACAATCATATAAGAAAGCCAACCACAAACAAAACCAAATAAAATAAAAACAATAAAAACATTAATCCACACAACAGGCTATAGATCCACAAAGGTTTAATCTTCTCTAGTGCCTCAATCACAAGAACTTCAAGGAGTAACAAACAACATCTGACCAAACATTCTTATATAGAATATAACAATTAATTAACTAATTAAAACAATTAAAGCAAATATTTCCAATTAACTTCACAATTCAATCCCCCCAGTGTTACAGTATTATATTTCAAAATAAATAAAAATTATTTTGTAAAAGATGTTCTTTTAAAACAGAACTACTACCAACATTTAAATTGATCTCTTGAAGTATCGTACCTTTCAGCACTCTAAAATCACCACTATGTTGTTCTTTAAAATGTACTGATACAGACTTCTCCATGGACTTATTTTTGATATCCCTAATATGTTCTGCTAACCTGACCTTGAACATTCTTTTGGTTTCACCAATATAAAATAAATCACATGGACATCATAGCACATATATATAACCCCCTTAGTATTACATGAAAAACTTGGTGAAAATTTTATAATGTTTATTTTATCAAAAGAATGAACTACATGACTATAAACTGCATGCCTATAGCATGGAAAAGTCCCAAATGTTACTGTTAACTTATCAAAACTCACAGTAGTGGAAAAAAAATGCTATGTACCAGCATGTCTTTAAGGTTACATCCCCGCTTATAACAGACACAAAGATGTCTCCAAAACAAATCAGCTAAATCTGGATTTTTTTTAACAAAAATTCCCAATAATACTTTAGTCTCACTTAAAATATTATAAATAGTTACAAAATATATTTGTAACTTCATTACATTACATGACAAAGTATCAGTCCCTTTATATACATATCGTTCATTATTCAACTTTAGAACAGCTTCATTAATATCATCACAATTATATCCCCTATTATAAAACATATTAACAGTTTTGTACAATTCATCATAAAAATCATCCTCATTACTACAAATTCAGGACAACCTTAACAATTCCCCATATGGTAATGAAGCAAGCAAATGTGGATGGTGACAGCTCTTACCATGTAAGAATTCCCCCATCTAAAAGTTTCCTACGTACAGAGGTACAAACAACTCCATCAGTGCATCCCTTTAAAGACAAATCAAGAAACACTACTTCATTCCCATACTGTAAGCCATCAAAATGTAGGTCAAAATTATTAAGTTGTAAATCAGATACCAACTGTGTCACTTCTTTATAACCTCCCCTACAAATCAAATCATCTATGTAGCGATAATAATGTAATACATATTTCTGCATGAACTTATGTTTATACAAACAATTTGTTTCAAATGTAGCCATAAATAGGTTAGCATACATGGGGGCAAAAGGAGCTCCCATGGCCGTACCCTGTAACTGTTGACAGATATTATTGTCAAATACAAAATAATTATTTAATAGACAAAATTCAACAAGTTCTGCCACATAGTGAATTAAAGGACTCTCTCCCAACAACTGGTATAATGACCAAATGCCATCTGAATGTCTTATACTTGGATATAGGCTACTTACATCCAATGTAAGCCAATACATGTTCATGTTCTTATCCCATTGAATTCCAGCAATTTTATTCAGGAAATCGAAACTGTCCTTAATGCAAGAAAAAATCTTTAGAACATGTGGATAAAAAAAAAATGATGTAAAAGCAGTCCAATATTATGTAAAAAATATTTACAGGCAGAAACAATCGGTCGACCAGGGGGAATGCTCAAGTCCTTATATATTTTAGACAAACAGTAAAATGTAGCCAAATCACATTCTTGAATAGATATTTTCTTATCCACATCATCTTTGAATAAGTATCCCAACCTCACACCTTTATGTAACAGATCCTGATAACTTTGCAAAGCTTGATTATATATTGCAACATCACTCTTTTTCATAAATTTCACTTTAATTCAGATGTTTCATGCACATATCCACATACTAGGTGTAATACATAATAATTGTGTTCCCTTTATAAGAAGATTTAATAACAAGATCTTTCCTATTACTAAGCTCTTTAATGCTTTTCATTCATTTTTTGTTAAATTAAAATTCACATTATATTTATTACCCAAATAATCTTCATATAAACCTTCCACCAAGTGATTCAACATAACATTAAACTGTGCAATGCTTTTATTCATATGTGGGGAAATAAATTTACTCTTAGTGATAGAAGAGGTATCTAATAAACAATAATCAGTATTCATTAAACCAGAGCTATTATCTGCTTCAATTTCCGAACAACATGAAACAAAACTATTATCCAGACTGCTCACATCTGAGCAGCTCAAGTGTGTAGAAACACCAATTTGTTTGGAAAAATAACCATTCAAATGTAATTTATGTACAAAACAAAATATTTATTGTTTTAATATATGTAAATGTGGTAGTACTGTTGGTACAAATTTCAGCCCTATATTTAAAACAACATATTATTCAGTTTGTAATTTACAACCAGACAAATTCACCACCAAAGAATTAACATTCTTATCAACAGGGCTTTTCAACAAATTACTGCCATCTACCTTTCTTATGAAAATATTGTCCATTTTTGTTCTTGTCATTTCTACCCCTTTCCTGATTCATTTGTTCCCCATGACCTCTGTTCTTACTCAGAAAATGTTGTTGAAGTGCTTCAGGATCTTGGGCAGATGGAAGTCCGTTGTCATCACTCTCTACTCCAGATGCACCACTAACTCCCTTCGATGATGCAAAAGACACCAAATGTGTTTTCTTGAAGCCTCCCTGCCATTCAGATTTTTGCCACTTCTGATTGGGATTTGAATCAAAAGCCCGCTGACTTTCATAGTCCCAAATATCTCTGTGTAACTTGTCCCTTTTCTGCTCAACTATCTCATCTTCTAATGTTTTTTTAATTTTGTATTCATGCTGCTCAAAAGCTCATCAAGATGAACAGCACTATATTTAGTTACAATTTCAGCTGAGAATGCCCGTAAGTCTGCTTTAATTCTCTGTTGTCTCAGCCGATCTATCACTCTATGAGAATGGCAATCCATTTCATAGAGCATTTGTGTGCAGCAGCACACCAGTGATCACAGAACATTTTATCTGATTCTTCTGTTAAGTCAAATTGGAGAGTAGGATGTTTAAAAGCACAGAGACCTCTAGGTGATATATTTAATTCTACATAATGTTCCAGTACCAAAACATTTAGATGTACCTTGGTTTCCTTACACGGTAACCACTCAAAACAGTCACACAGTTCACGTGCCTTGGAAGAAATAGCACCAGTAGTCTGTCCAATGGAGGAAAACCGATTATGCATCCTGCATTGTCTTTCCTCCACATAATGTTCAAAAAACTGAAATTCATTACCATTGCCAGACCACACTTCATTTTGCGAACCAGAAATAGGATGTACATATTGTTCCATAGTCCATTGCGATAAACAACCTGAACTCAATGAAGAGCCAGCTTCTTCCCGAAAAACATGGGGAATATTGAATGAAGGATCTGTAACCATAAATAATAAAGCCAACCACAAACAAAACCAAATAAATAAAAACAATAAAAATTATATTTGACCACATATAGGCTATAGATCCACAAAAGTTTAATCTTCTCTAGTGCCTCAGTCACAAGACCTTAGAGGAGTAACAAACAACATTTGAAAAACATTCTTATATACAATACAACAATCAATTAATTAACTAATTAAAACAATCATATAAAAAGTCCATAAAAAAGAATACCTATTTACGTTGTGTGAGCATGCACCCCTCCTTTATGTTTCAAAATATTGTTAAGAGTCAGATGTATCATGTTGCTAGACTTAATACGTCAGACTCAAGCATGTTAAATCAACTCAATTCCACAGCTAGTGATTTTTATAACATGGATATCATACTTCTGAGGTTGAAAATAGACAAAATGATATTATTCAGGACAGTATAGGTTTTGCTAAGGCTTCATTTAGTTCAGATAATCAACACGGAACCACTCATTACAATAACAGAAATGGAGAGGTAAGATGTATTTTGACCTATAACAAAAATACATATAAGATTAAACAGGTTATAAATAAATACTGGCCTATTTTAGTTGATATACCAGAGTTAAACAATGTCCTGCCAACACAGCCTATGTTTGGTTATAAACGTAGTACAGCTCTTAAGCAGTTATTATGTTATAAGGAACAACCTAAGTGTTATTTTGAATGTTTGAGTGTAAGATCAGGCACGTCCAAATGTAATAGCTGTGTTTATTGTGATTATATATATTTTCAAAAGGTTTTTAAACATCCTGTTTTAGAATGTAATTTTGTTTTAAAAGTGTATGGGAAGTGTAATATTTGTAGTTTAGTATATATTGCGTTATGTGTGGCATGTGATAGTTATTATATAGGTATGACCAATAGGAAGCTAAAAGAATGTATAAGAGATCATCTTTCAGAAATAAGGCAGAAAGTAAACGCTAATGCATTATATAAACATATTTTAGATAAAGATGTTATGCATAGTTTTAAATTTGCTATTTCAAAGGTCATATATCTTCCATTATGGGGGTGGTGATATTAAGTTGCTCACAGAGAATGAGGAAATTAAATGGATACTTAGGTTTAGAGTACATTTGCCACCAGAGCTGAATGGCACTTTCACTTTAAAACCTTTGCTTAATGAGCCTTTTACGTTTTGACAGAAAATAAATTATTTTGCAGTTTGTTTGCTATATTTTAAATGTCCACTAGATGGTGGAAAATGATAGGATTTATTTTTCACATTACAACATTTTAAGTGATTAAACTGAATAAATAGTATTTATTATTATTACGTTTACATACTTGTTGCTAATTTTAGGACTAGTTTAATATGAACATTTTAATATGTAAAAAACGTATTATATGAGAATATACAGTTTGTTCAGGTGGTTATTATATTTTTAAAAAGTGTTAATTAAAATTACTTTTGATTGGTTAATGATTTTGTTTTTACCATATAAAGTGGGGATTTAGTATTGGATGTTATCTGATTTCTGCTGGGGACGAAAACGTAATTGTAGTGTTTTATGCATTAAACTGGATTAAAAGTTGCTTTTCTACAAGAAAGATTCATTTCATAGGTTCATAGGTTCATAGGTTTATACTAGGCTATCTGCCCTAAGGCATTTATAAGCCTAGCCCAAAGTTATGTGGCTTACGCCACCCCTTATGTTAGAAATAATGTGCCCATTAGTTTGTTGTGCCTCTGTCCAGCAGTGACACAGAGATGATTCCCGGGGTAAACCTACGATCTCCCATCCACCGGTCAAGATTTCTCTTGAACAGAGCCAGCGAGGTGCTCTGCCTCACATGGACCGAGATTTTATTCCACAGCATGGGGAGTCTCTGGGTGATAAATCTATCCCTCCAGCACGTCCTATTTATATCCGTGCTAAGGTTTAAGTCACTTGCTCTAGTGGTTCTGGCGGATTTGGATTTTTTGAGGTGGAGCATGTCCATTAATTCCGGGTTGGTCATGGCCTTGTATGTCAGGCACAGGTCACCTCTGAGCAGATGGTATGCAACTGAATAGAGTTGGAGTTTCTTCAGTCTGGCAGTATATGACAGGTTTTGGAGTCCCTTTATCCTTTTGGTGAGGAACTTTTGGGGTCTCTCCAATTGCTGCAGGTGTCGGGTGAGATACATCCCGAATGGGGCATTGTACTCGATCATTGGTCTGATAAGTGAAAGAGTACAGGGGAACAATGACCTCACTTGATCTGGATGTGAATCCCTTCATGATCAGATGGGCAATGTAGAAGGTCTTTCGAACCACTTTAGCAACGTGAGTGTCAAACGAGAGGCCACTGTCAACCTGGGTACCCAGGTCCCTGATAACCTCTTCTGTGCTTAGTGGGTTTCCACCTATATGGTAGCTTGGGGTTACCTTGTTTTTCCCAAAGGGTATGACTATACACTTTTTTGCGTTTAACTTCAGGCCATGGCTCTGGCACCAGCTATCAGTTTCCGTGAGACCCTCTGAAGGATGTCTGTGTCCGATGTACTATCCACTATGGCACCCAGTTTGCAGTCATCCGCAAACTTTGTCAGCCATAGTCCTCCTATGTTTGCCTGTACTTCTGAGAAGTAGATGCCGAACAATAGGGGCCAAGGACTGAGCCCTGTGGGACACCACTTGTAACCGGCTTGGAGTCTGACATGGCTCCAGCAACTCTAACCCTGTGGGTTCTGTTCTTTAGCCAGTTTGCAACCCATCTTGTGACATATGGGTTTACATTTAAGCTGGTAAGTTTCTCTATGATACCCGAGTGGGGTATTGTGTCGAAAGCTTTTGCAAGGTCAAGGCAGGCTGTATGGACTGCCTTTCCCTCATCAATGGCCTTGGTAACTGTTTCGAAGAAGTCGACCAAGTTCAAAAGGCAAGATCTGCCCTTGACAAAGCCAAACTGGGTTGGGTCCAAGGTCTGCAAGTCCCCTATGTCCTTGTTTATGAGTTCCATTATGATCCTCTCCATAGCTTTGCAGACCAGGCTTGTTAAGCTTATGGGGCAGTAATTACCAGGGTCCGTAGAGGCACCACCTTTGTGGAGTGGGACCACAGTTGCCGTACGCCACTCCTTGGGCACATATCCTGTGGTAAGGCTAAGATTAAACAGCTGCCTTATGTGCGGGTTTAGTTCTTCATTGAGTTCATGTAGCACACAGCCGGGGACACCATCCAGTCCCATTGATGCTGTGTTTTTAGCTTTAGAGAGAGCAGCTTTCACCTGCACATTTGAGATGTCTGTGAGGCTACACTCTGTTGGGATAGTTATCTCTCCTTTTGGGTGAAGTTTGCGCTGAACCTGTCTGCCAGTATGTTAGCAATGTCTGTGGGTTCAGTGATTTTTGTATCATTTTGGATTAATTCTGAGCATATCTGGGAGTTTCCACCCAGGTTTCTGACATAGCTGAAGAAGGCCTTATGATTGTCTTTTGAATCTATGGCAATTTTTTCTCAAAGTTGGCCTTGGATGATTTTATGAGGGATCGTAGTTTCTTGCTAGTACTGATCAAAGATGCCTTCCCTTTTTGGGATTTTGCTCTATCATGTAATAGCTTTCTCCTCTTATTGTAAAGTTTGTTTATGGCTGGGGTCCACCAGACTGGACGTTTGCCCTTGGTGGAAAGAGTCTTGGTTTTATTTGGGATTGCCTGATCCATGCAGTCCTGAAGGTGTTCATAGAAGGCATTTGTAAGGGCTTCCGCAGATTGGGTTGTGGTTTCCATTGGCTCGGTGCCTTGAAGGATACCACACCTGTCTTGTTTAGTGTTAAGTTTGCTTTAGTGAAGTTCTTCACTGTGGTCTTTTGTTTGGGGTGGGGTGAGATGTGGATTTCTAGTGAGATTAGTTTATGATCTGATCTCACCAAAGAGGGATATACTTCCAGTGTGGAGCATTTTGTCCCCATGTTTGTGATGATGAGATCTAGTATATTTTCTCCTCTTGTGGGGACGGTGACTAGTTGTTCCATGGCATTTGAATTTATGAACTCCAGGAACCTTTGGGCTAGAAAGTTGGGGCTTGAGTAATGTTCCCAGTCTATATTCAGGTAGTTGAAGTCACCCAATATGATGGTGTTTGGTGATACATTTATACCCTCCAGTGTCTTCAGGAAGGCTGTGTGGGTTTCCTGAGTTTGAGAGGGTGGCCTGTAGCATGCTACAAATTGTAGAGCAGTTTTGCCTATGGTTAATTGCACCTGGATGGTTTCCGATGCTTCGTGTGTAGCCACCAACCTGGAGGTGTGGGTATCCTTGATGAATATGGATACACCCCCTCCTTTTGTGGTATGGTCTGGGTTTTGGGGCCGGAACGCATGATATGAGGTAAAACCTGATAGTGCCGGGGTGCTCTCAGGAGCCTTGAACCAGGTTTCAGTCACAGCACAGACATCGATGTTCTCCATACTGAGAAGGGCCTCGAGTGTGTGCATTTTGAGATTTAGACTTCTGGCATTGAGCAGCATTACCCTTAGTTTCTTCCTGTTTTTGTTTTCTAGGATGGTAGGTTTAGAATTCGAGCCTTGCCTAAAAAAGGCACTATGGGGGTGGCAAGAGCCTTAGCCAATATCCGGAATCCTAGGGGTGACAGGTGCAAGCCGTCCCTTACGAAGCAGCATGGCTTGTCAAGCATGTCATCACAAGCAGACAGACACTGGATCCCCTTTGAACGACACCAGAAACTAAGCCAATTGTTAAAGCTGATCATCTTGTCACTATATTGTGGCATCATTCGTGGTGAAGGAAGGATACTGCTCAGGGTCAGGGTCATACCTGCCCGGGCTACATAATCAGAGAGCTCCTCTATGTCTCCTTTCATGTAGTCCAGGGAGGCACGTCTCAGGTCATTCACACCAGCATGGACAATGACTGTGTCATACTTGTACTTGCCGTGGAGTGACCTGAGTGCTTGTGTTATGTGGCGGATTCTAGTGCCCAATAGGCAGCTTACCGTGACCTTCTCCTTGTTCAGCCTGGTGAGTGGGACATCAGTGTGTCTGACTATGGAGTCACCTATGACAAGTATGTTTGGTGTTGTATTTGGCCTTAAGGGCAGTGACTGCTTTGCACACTGATTTTGTTTTTTATGTGTTGTTTGTGTGGTGTCTTGAGTTTGCAGTTGCTTGGGTGTCTGCTTTGGAGGCCTTTGCTGTTTAGGTAAATTTTTACTCAGAGCCTCGAGTATGTCTTAGTGTGTTTATGTGTTTGATTCAGTGGTGTGGTTGAGTTATGTGAGACTTGTATTGTGGTGTGTGTAGTTGCCTTCTCCTCCTGCCTGGTCTTGCCAGTCCTGAGTTGAGAGAGCTCAGCCTCCAGTTTGGCTAAATAGCTGCATCTCTCGCAAGTGTTAGTGTTATGTGGGAGGAGGAGAGGGTTGTCCGTGTACATGAGGCAATTGTAACATTGCCTCAGAATTCCCAGATTCACCAACTGGGCAGGAGAGGACGCCAGCATCTGACCCTTCGACATGCTAGAAAGAATTATGAGTTGGTATGAGACAGAAAAGTAGAGGGCTTAGCAGGGAAGTGGGCACTCCTGGGGGGGTTTGCAAGTGAGGGATTTGTATAATATAGGAGTGCTTGACCTGCAAAGAAAATGCTTATAAGACAAGGGATATGCTTTTAAGACAAGTGCTGAGCTTTTTGAGAAAAAAAGCAATTAGGAACAAGTGCTGTGCTTTTTAGTGAAGGTGTAAACTGTTTAGGTTCCTAACAGAGCAGTTCTAAGGGAAAAATTGAAGAACAGACTTTATGGAGCCAGAAAAAGTTTAACCTTGTTAAACCGGCGCTGCCCGATGCTGCTCTAGTGGCAACTTCGTGCTAAATCACGCTAAAGCACGTTAAGGCATGCTTGATAGCAGGGGCTGGAAAGAAGCAGGAATAGACCCAAAACGGACAATAAAACTACAGTTTCAAGTCAGTAACCACTCCTACGGGGGGCAGGGGAGCTGCTCAATGTTATTCACTGCCACTGATCAACAGAGAGACTTTCCTTTAGCCCAAGCAAAAATGGCCTCACAGAAACTTACAAACAGTTCAGGAAACAGCAAGCCTGTAACTGAACTTTTTTAAATCTCAGAAAAGTGGGAAAAAAGCAAGATTTTTTTTTTTTGTTTTTTCAGAGATAGCAGAGGTTCACAGGTTATATCAAGTTATAACAGTGCAGTAAATGACCCCACACAAGAGTGCTAGGTCAAGGACAGAAAATATGCAAGTTTTGAGAAAAAAACGATTTAAAATTAAGTGCAAACAGGAAATTCAGTAAACAACTTTTGGTTGTGCTCTAAATACAGTTACTAATGCAGAAATAAAGTTTAACAAGCCAGAAAATGCTCAAACTAGGCAGCTATGTAGAAAAACTTAGCAAATAAACAGAGAAAAAATACTTAAAATCTCAAAAGTGGCTCCCTTCATCTCTCAGTCTTTTCTCCTCTTGGTGGGTGCTTCACCAACAGCCAACAAGCCTGAAAAGATGCCAAAACCACGAGACAACTAGGTTATAAGAGAGGAAGATGAAGGAATTTTGGAAATGACCCCTGTTGGCCAATAAAACTACAGTTTCAAGTCAGTAACCACTCCTACAGGGGGCAGGGGAGCTGCTCAATGTTATTCACTGCCACTAATCAACAGAGAGACTTTCCTTTAGCCCAAGCAAAAATGGCCTCACAGAAACTTACAAACAGTTCAGGAAACAGCAAGCCTGTAACTGAACTTTTTTAAATCTCAGAAAAGTGGGAAAAAAGCAAGATTTTTGTTTTTGTTTTTTTAGAGATAGCAGAGGTTCATAGGTAATATCAAGTTATAACAGTGCAGTAAATGACCCCACACAAGAGTGCTAGGTCAAGGACAGAAAATATGCAAGTTTTGAGGAAAAAAAACGATTTAAAATTAAGTGCAAACAGGAAATTCAGTAAACAACTTTTGGTTGTGCTCTAAATACAGCTACTAATGCAGAAATCAAGTTTAACAAGCCAGAAAATGCTCAAACTAGGCAGCTATGCAGAAACACTTAGCAAATAAACAGAGAAAAATACTTAAAATCTCAAAAGTGGCTCCCTTCTTCTCTCAGCGTTTTCTCCTCTTGGTGGGTGCTTCACCAACAGCCAACAAGCCTGGAGTGTCTGTACTTCTGGAGGTAATTATAAATTATGTTACCTGCACTGAGGCTGAAGATATAGTGAACCTACTGGCTGATAAATTTAGCTCTAACTTTACCCCTTTCTCCCCTCTGTTTCTTCCTCAAGATATACCTGAAACCAGCTCATCTCCAGCTAAATCATGGACTGAAATTGATTGCCAAAAAATGCATTATTGTATCCTTTGGGAAATCATCTCTCCCAAGGAACTACCACATTTGCAATATGCCCCTAAAAGTTGATCCACTTGTTTGGGATTTGGGAACTTATGTGAATAATGGCTTAAATGCTGACCAACATGTCTATTGTTGTACGAATGTCCTACTATATTGCACAGCTTATAAACAAAGGAATTCTGAATAGCTCTAGGGATATCACTGCCCCCTTTACTCAGCCCACATTAGGCCAGTCATTGAGTATAATGTCTCCTTTAGCAAGCATCTGTCCAGACACATGCAACAACTTGAACTGCTACAGACATGCCTTACAAAAAGAATACAAGGCCTAAACAACATGTCCTACATAAGCTGACTCAAAGCCCTTTCACTATACTCAGTATCTCACAGACTGCTAAAAGGTGACTTGTGTCTGACATACAAGGCATCCATCGACCCATTACTAACTGATTTACTGAACATCAGCAAGTCAAATGACATCAGAAATACTCAGTCTAGGGATCTAAACTTCTGCCACATCAACAGAATGGTTTGGAAGAACCGGTATATCTTGTAAAGGATACCGCTGCTATGGAACAGACTCATCTATGTAAATAAAGTTCAATCCTGTCCATATTCAAGTGCAACATGGATAAATGGATGGGAAACAAAAAATTAACCCAGAACTATCCCTTGTACTAACAATGGACAAAGTCAGCTCCTAAATGTTTTATCCCATGCATGGATCCCCTCAAATTATCTATGGTATAATACCAGTTATTTCCATTAATGGGAAAATATAATTATCGACCATGGGATGGGTAAGGACAGTCTATAACCAAATGGGATAGGTTATTTTGAGCACAAAAAGGGAAACTGGCTAGACTTAAAATGGCACACAAGGGGAGCTAGTCTAGTACTTACATACAAACCTATAAACCTATCTAAGATAAGACATTCCATACTTTGTTAATAACTTCAACATGATGCCTGCTTCATCTGCATTTGAATGTTTGTGAAGTCTAGATTCATCTGACTGCTTCATTATAGCTCATATGGTGAGAAATATGTGTTTAGTTTTGGACTCTAATAATTACCAGAGGGAAAAATCAAAGAAAAATTTCCAGATGCTGAGTAAATTATCTTGAAGGGCATGGCTGGTATTTGCTTTACTGTCAGAACCTTAGAGGATGAATGCCTGCAATATGTGATTACTGAGCCTTATGTTATCAACAAAGTAGTGAAAATAGGCATCAGAACAGATCCCTATGTTACCCTTGTGGTAACCAAATGACAAATAGAAGTTGCAAAGTCAATTCTACCTATAGCAGATTAGAAAGGTAAGTATAAGCTCTACCTGAAGGTAGGGCCTTCAGCAAAAACAGAACTGTAGAGCCGCTGTTGAGGAATCAATCCAGACACTCTTTTAAAATCAGTAAATAAGATTCTGACAAGGAAGCCTTTGCACTTTAAGTTAAAATGCTAACAGCAGTGAAACTTAAAACAGTAAAAGTACTGCAATTCATTTTATAAGTACCATAAGCCCTTCTAAATCTGTACTGAGCATTAATTCAAACACTAAGTTTGTCAGTATATTTTGTTACCTGCATACAGTTAATTTTTGTTCAGAATCCTTTTGGAGAAAAGATTAGATATATGTCTGTTGACCTTAGGAGAGGGGGGAAAATATGAAACTGCGATATCTGGTAAATACAACATCATAATGTATTTAAATGGTCTAGGGTCACTATTCTCAGCAAATAAGATGCTAATTACCTGTAAGGCCACCTGCTTTGTCTGAAACTGGTTCATGGGTCCATAGGGTCTCACCAGTTGTGGTTCCCCTTCCTTTGGTCTCATCTTTGTTATCCTCCCTGGATACTGGACCCAACTCTAAATTTTCTTTCACACATCTCACGGAAGAGCCATCCCAATATCCTAGCCCTCGAACTAACCACATGGTTTTTCCATTTCCAGTAATAGCCAGACAGCCCAGGCTTCCCTCCCCAGTATGTACCACTTTAATTTCCTTGCAAAAAGACTCCACCAAAAAGGTTGACAAGAGCAAATGGAAAGGATTTCCCTTTGGGCATTAATAAACAATGCTGTTTATTACTGCCCCTGTCTCTCATGTTCTTGATTTTCTGGCTGCTTTTTTCAAACATTAAACTACAGATGGCAGCCATATCAGATTTTCATACAGAAGATAAAAAATATTCATCTGATATTGTAAATTTTCTGGTGTTCCATGACATGTGTGTTTGGATCTGATCCTTGGGTCTGACTCAACTGCTTTTTACAACTTGTGGCTATAGCAAACTCTTGAGTTCCTCCCTTACCCATGATGCTGTAGGCCCCTCTGTATCTCAGGTCTGAATTGCAGCCTTCACATATGGACATGGTCACTGTCAATTGTCGAGCAGTTAGTAGGTTAAAAGAGTTTTTGACTGTATACCTATTCCTTTTTTCATTGTTATATATCATGATAGTTACAAGCTATCCTCCCTTATCCTTACACTTTTTTTTCCGCATATAGTTTAATACGACCGTTGATATTTTTGTTTCTATCTTTTCCTAGCATTTTAGTATTCCAGACTACCATTGTTAGTAGTTTTTTCTTTCCTTGCCTTACTAATATAGAAGAACAAGTGAAAAAGAAAACTTTTCTGCCTTATTCTTCTTGCTGTTTACCATAATGCCAGAAAAACATTCCAGTTTCAAATAATATAAAGAGTCATGCCCATGAGTCTTGTACCTATTGTCTGGACTCTGCCTATTTGAAAGTTCTTTGTGAGATTTGTAAATCTCTGAATCCAAAGGCTTTAGTAGACTATAAAAATGCAATAATTCAGAAGGGACTTCTCCCTGAAACCTTTTCAGAATCATGGGATGGAGCTCAGTCCTCCAAGGCAGGACAAAAAAAGTTAATAAAAATCAGTCCATGAGCAGTCTGAGACTTGCACTATTTCTTTGGATTCAACAAGGAACCGACCCAGAAAATTTTGAAAGGCTTGGATCTGAGGTCTGAGATGGCCTGCCTCATTGGATCTGCTTCTCTCTGAGCCAAAATAACTCCACTAGACCGATTATGCATCCTGTCAGGACTCAGTCCACTCTGGGTAACCTTCCCACTCTTTAGAGAGCCACCAGCATTCTTGAACTCCCTCCTAAGCTTCTTCCCTTTCTTCCTGGTGTCTTACAGAGACAGATGTATATAGGATGATGAGTAATTTTCTCTTGGCACAGATACAGATGGGAGTTCTCCATGTTTCTACCCCTTCAGGTCACCTCCACCACCCTTGGATCTGCCATCCCAGATGTCAGTGTGCCACGAGCCTTATCACTGTACTGCACAGGAACAGTCAGCCCAAAGTCTCCTGGCCACCCAACATGATATCCTTATTTCTTCTGATGCTTATCTGGCCCCACTTACTGAAGAAGTCCCTAGTAAGTGAAAGTGCAAGAGGAGGCACTTAGACTCCCCTCAGCAGTCAAGCACAGATGATATTGATTTCAATGAAGGGGAAGGGTCCCCAAGATCACCATCTGAGGCGTTCTCCTTTGAAGAAAATGTTGGTGGGTGTACTGATAACCCTTCCCTTTCCTGGGTGATTCCATCCACTGATGAGCTCATTGAATTGACCTGTCAAGTGGTGTGGAAGGAACCTGATTTTATTGTGCTGATCCCCAACAGACAACATAGGATCTTTTCAAAACCAAAGGGGAAAGGATTTTGGAGCAAAGGAGTACCAGTGAATGCAATGGTGGAGCCGTGGCCACAAGGAAGAAACTCATAGAGCAGAGTTCATCTGTTCATCCCACTAAAAAAGAGTCTAGGGTGATGGAGAGATTACTAAAGTGTTTACAATTCAGTGACTTTCAGACTTAGATCACTGAGCTATTTGACGCACTTCACCAGATTCAGAGGGATTTTATTAAAGAACTCTCCAAATTCCTCTCAGGAGCAGTAACTGCTGAGGCACAGGCTTCTGTTACAACACAGCTGGCTACCTTATAGACAATTACTAATTCCCATGAGGCTTGTTTCACATGCAAGTGAAGGTACCTGTAGGGCAGCAGGTTCAGTCATTTCTATTAGTAGACATTCCTAGATGAGCCGGTGTTATTTTGTGGAGCCCTTCAAGTCCTTCTTTGTCAGTGCTTCATCTGACAGAAGTTTCTTGCTTGGCCCTAAGGTGGGCATAGGTTTTGTGACTCTTCAAAGAACCTTCTGTATGAATCAACAAGGTGGTTCAAAGATGTGGTTCAGAAGTCCCAGGGTCCTTTCCATGATACATATTGAGATAGTTCACCTGGGGGCAGAGGAGGAGCTGTAACAGAAAATACTCCCCGTGTATCAGAGGAGGCCCACAAAATCCGGGGTCAAGTGATTCCTTTTCTGACAGAGCATATCAGCACTCCTGATAGGAGGCCTGATTGTCCACCTTTGGAGGCATTCGGGAGTCATGTATCCCTGCACCAGAAAGTGTGGCTAGACATTTACATTACAGAAGATACATGGACCCAGAAGATTATTTCTAGAAGTTATGTAATTCCCTTATCCATACCACTCCTTAACAATAAACAACATTTCTGAGGTTCCACCCAGTCAGATGAAAGTAGGAGCTCTAGAAATAGAAAAACTGCAAGAAAAAAAAGAGTAATCCAGGAGGTTCCCTCAGAACACAGACAATCCTGACCTTAGTCAATGTTCTTTTTAGTGCCAAAGAAATCAGGGAACTGGAGATCAATTCTGGATCTCAGCAAACTGAAGTAATCAGTGCAGTATACAAAGTTCTGAATGGCCATGCTTCAGTCTATTTTGCCTTTCTTGCACAAGGATGATTGGATGTGCTCAATAGATCTTCCAGATACATACTGTCTCATAGAAATAAATAGGCTTTCCAGGAGATAGTTACGCTTCAGTTGAGAGTCAGTCATTAGCAGTTCAGAGCATTGCCCTTTGGCCTCACCACAGCCCCCAGGGTGTTTATCAAATGCATGACAGTAGTAGTGGCTCACTTGAGACAGCACGGATTCTGACTGTTTCAGTCACACATGTCATAATTCATTAAAGAGATGCAGAGGCTTCTTGTGAATTCACTTGTCTTTCATTAGATACACACATCAGGATGCATTGGTTCAGTACACTGGAATACTTTACTTGGATTTCTTATACTTCGCTGATTCACTGTTACTTCAGTCATACTCTCAGATGCAACTTCACATATGGCAGATACACTACACACTAGCAGACTCTACACCTGTTCCCTACTTTATATACACATGATTGTTTAGCCATGGTGGCTGATGAAGTACAACATGCATACTGATCTACAGTTTCCTTACCTGGATGGCTGTCTCATGACCACTTTGACCAAGCATATAGTGATCAAACCAAAAGATTATGTGCTGCAATTGTGCTCACACATATGTATTACAATCAATATCTACAAATCTCACCTAGAACCAGCTCAGCTGTTCAACACTGTAACAGCCTCCCTTCCCTTGTCAAGGTTCAAAATAATTTGATTAAAACAGTCCAAAAGATAATTCAAAGTTCCCTGCTGTCATCCCTGATTTTACATCCTTTTGGGTCAATGTCTGCTCCCATAAGATTTCATATGAAAATTCTTCAGTGGACCCTGTTGACTCAGTGATCCATTCTGTACCAGCCCTTGTCCTCCCAGATGAGAATAAATCAGGCATACATAAAATATCTCAGGTGGTGGATTTGCTCAGAACAAATTTTACAGGGATGACCTTTCATACTTCCTCAGGCCAAGGCTACAGTGAACATAGACACATCCCAATTTGGTAGTGGGGCAGTTCTTGGGAAAGACAGTTCAAGGCACCTAGTCCTAAGGAGATGCCAGTATGCTGAGCAGTGTTGTAGAAATGAGAGTAGTCCTCTTAGCATTACAGGCCATTCCAGACTCTCTCCCTTCAGGAAGTATTGCAACTCAGATGGACAATATGTTGGTAGTCTGATACATCAACAATCAGGGAGGAACCAGATCTTACCCTTATGATGAGAAGCTGTAAGGATATGGCAATCAGTGATCTCATCCAGTCGCTGTCTGATAGCAGTGCACATTCTGGAGAAATCCAATGTGATAGCAGAAAAGTTGTCCATCCTATTACCTCAAGAGTGGTGCCTGAACAAGAAAATTGCAGAGAAGATATTCCATCAATGGGGCTAACTATGCTGAGACCTATTTGGATTTATCCTCCATAAGTGCAGCAGGTTTTTTGCCCCGATCTTCCCATGAGAGGAGTCAGTGAGAGATGCTGTCCTCAACAATTGGCCCCCTGGTCTCCTCTATGCTTACCCCAACCCCTCTGCTTCCCCAATTTCTTTAGAATGCATCTCAATTAAAGACTACAGTAATCCTCTTTGGCCCTTATCCCTTTGGCCTCCTGTAGTTCAGCCTCTATCAATCCTGGACCCAATTCCAGACCTTCTGTGAGATGCAGCAGACAAGATTCATCTGGACATTTTGACCCTAAAGTTCCCTGCATGGTTTCTCCAATTCTGTTGATAGCTACACAGCCCAGGTTGTCCTCCCATGTCTATCCCACTCTTTTGTCTTCCCACAAAGCTTCCACTAGGAAGATTTACAAAAGTGAACAGAAAAGATTTGTTTTTTGGGCAGAACAAAGAAACATCAATCCTCTTGGTGTACCAGTATCCATAGTTCTTGAATTTTTGCCTTCTATTGTTAATGAAGATCTAGTTCATCAACAGTTAAAGTACAAATGGTTTATATGTCTAACTGTCATGTCAGAGTTGACAGCTCTGCCTTATCTTCATCATGACTCTGTAAAGCAGTTATAAAAAGGACCTTTTTACTGAAATCCCTCTTTACAGATCCTACTTTACCATGGAATTTGAATGTAGTGTTACAAGCCTTGACTGAAACACCATTTAAACCAGCTGTAAAATGTGAACTAAAGTGTCTGACTTGGAAAAAAGGTTATGTAGTTACGATCCATCTGTTTTGCCCATTGGCATTCTTGGTCAACTGTTGGGTTCTGATCCAAACCTCAGATCTGACTTTGTCAATACTGTATGGGCACCAGGAAAAACCTCAAGTTCCTCCCTTACCCATAATGCAGATGCAGCAACCCCTAACATTCCTCAGATCTTGTCTGCTATCTTATAAAATATAAAACAAGATACTATAAAAAATACTAACAGAATGAGCTATCTCTGTAGCTCAACAAAAGGACAGTGGTGTCCTTATAATGTCTCAGTCTTCCAGAATTCATTTGTGAGCAAGGTTGGGAGTTCATGATGTGAATTTGCAGAAGAATGAAAATGGACAACACAGATGGAACAGTGAAAAAAGAAAAAAAAACAAAATACAAATCAAAAGTCAAATAGGGATTCTTTTTTTACTAACTTGCTTCATGCGCTTTCAAAACGTTGTTTTGCACTTCAGAAAAGAAAAAAAAAAAACATTGCATTTAATATACAAAAACCTAGACCAAGCCCTAAGTTAATTAATTAATTAACTTGCCCTTAATTAAATCAATGGATGGAACAGTATAGTAAGTACATAACTTATTTATCTGATGTCAATTTTCATTCTGTCTTCAACTGTTCGGGAAGTCCCCAGCTAGATAAATTCCCAGGTTGACTCTAAGGAAGGATATTTCTGAACACAGTTGAGCCAAAGGCTGCTCTTCACCTTGAGACCAGATACACTTTGTAATGAGTAATAAAGGTGTGATGATTAGCCCAGGTTGCAGACCCACATATATCATATGCGGAAAGCTTTGATAGAAACACTGAAGAAGTTGCCATGGACCTGGTTGAATGGACTGTTAAAGGTTTGGGTAAGGTGAGACCTAATGTGATATAGACAACTGATATACAGTTCATAAGCCATCTGGCTAGAGTTACCTTTTCAACTGGTTTTCCCATTGTAGACTCTGCAAAGTACAGAAATAATTGATCGGTCTTTCTAAAATTTTCATTCAACCCAGGGACATAGTGATCATATCTGTGGATGTCCAATAAATATAAACTTGTTTTCAAATTTAAAAAAGCAGATTGGCAAATTAATGGACTGGTTGATGTTGGAATAACATATATTCACCCTTGTTTTCAAATTTATGAAAGAAGATTGGCAGATTAATGGACTGGTTAATGTTAGATTCTGACACCACCTTAGGAAAGAAAAAAACATTGGTATGATATGTAACTCTATCCTTATGAAAATTCAAATAGGGAGGTTTAAAGGAAAAAGTTTGAAGGTCTGAAATTCTGTTAGCCAAGGTAATAGCCTCTAGAAAGATAGTTTCCAGGTCAGGAAATTAAGATCACATTTAGATTCTGGCTCAAAGGGGGAATGCATGAAGGTCTGCAGTATAAAATTTAAATCCCAAGTTATAGTAAAGTCTTTATATAGAGGTCTCAGAAGAAAGATGGCTCTCAAAAAGGTTTTTCACAGCTTAGGTGAAGGCAGGGAGGAATTCTCAAATCCAATTGGAAAATTACAGACTGGTACAAATTGAACTCTAATCATTGAAGAGAAAGGCCCCTCATTAAAATTTTTGCCAAAAATTCAAGAACACTCTGTATAGGAGCTGAGAAAGGGTCCGTGTGTTTCTGCTGTGCCCCCCCCCAAAAAAAAAAAAACAATCTTTTCCATGTACTTCTGTAAAGTGTTCTTGTAGAGGCTTTATGGGGAGATAAAAGTATGTGATGGGCAGGGGAAGACAGCATCAGTTGTATGGCTATTAACAGAACTGGAAAAAGCAGACTGTTATCTTTAGGTTTGAAATGTCTGGGTGAATCATGCCTGTTGGGTGAGACAGCAGGTCTGGAATTGGATGCAGAGTCCAAGGTGGTTAAAGTAGATGATGCCAAAGGAAGGGGAACCAAATCTTTCGAGGCCAGTAAGGCAAGGACGTTGGGAAGCGTACAGACTGTACGTATTTCAGTACAGTTTTGTGAAGGGGGGTAGCAGACAAGCGAACAGGCACTAGGACCTAGAGGAACATCGTCAGCTTTCTTAGAAAGCAAACCACCAAATTAAAAAAAAATGAAAATGAAAGTAAACATCCTACTGCAAGAAAATGCCTTGCTTGACTCATCAGGCAGTTTCACATTTATTATTGTTTCATCCCATGCCTGTATCTGTTGGAAGATGATTGATAGTGATTAACACTATCTGGATGTTGGAGGAAAATAGCAAGAAATCAAACCGACTTCCTGGTTTTCTGATGCAGTTTTCCTTCACCTTTTGCCGGTAAAACTGCTTCAGTGTAGATTGCTGTTAACACCAAGAAACTAGCTGCACAGAGAGGAGATGGATTTTGTTTTTTGTAAGTTTGTTTGCTATTTAACATTTTAAAGAATTTGTATTTACTGATGGAGTTGCCTTACTGTTTGGTAGTTTTCTTTAAAACACTGTTTCTCTGGACAATTTTTTTTTGTGTGTGAACTGCTGACTAGTTAGTTATTCTGTTCACTTGCAGCAGTTGGTGTGTTATTTCTCTGCATTTGGTTAGTAAGTGTGGGCACAGGATGCTGTTTCAGTCCAGTGACCTTCTTGGAAGTCTAAGATAAATAATCATTTTTTGCAAGCATAGTACTTCACTGTTGAAATCTGACTGTTTTATTGCAGTTACACATAGGCACCTAAGACAAATAAAATAGCAGATCTCATAAGTGTAAAACAATATCTTGCTACTGTCAGAAGAAAAATTCAAACGAGTCACATCTGCCTCAGGTGATGAAAAACTTCTTTATTTGTAGCTAACCAGATTACACAGCATGTTGGCCAAGATGATCTCCTCTGGTCAACTTGTTTACTGACATCAACTTTTATACTGCAAGCAAAACAACTTTTTGTTACATGTCTGACCATTGACAGTTGGCTATGAAAAACATATAGGATAAACATGTTTATCACAAATCACCACAAACCAACAGTTAGTACAGAATGTTCAAGAAGTACAGAATGTTCAGTTCAACAATGGTAGCTCAAATTTTCCAGGACACACAGCCTGCTTCAGTAAATTAACTCTTACTTGGCCGTGCGTCCTTATCACAGGCTTCACTGAGCTAAAACCAAATCTCTTAATTCTGAAAAGCAGAAAACAAATATTATTTAGGTTCATAAGCAATGCTGCATTTTGTTCACAGATGAGGCCCATCTTTGATAGGCATATCCCAACAAATAACATGTTCACTTTGCAAGAAGAGGAAAAAGACAAATAACAGTATGTTTTAAAACTTTTTCTCTTAACATTTCCCCCCTGAAAACACTTTTTATTTGTCTTTTTATTTCAGCAATATATGGTAAAAACTAAGTTTTTTCTTTGCATACATTACTTCATTGGCAAGACAAACTAACTTCAAAAACATTTGCAAAGAGTCACATTTCAATGTATTCACTTTCACCAGTTTGTTGCAATTGCTGGTACATCGTCTTCATAACAGCAGTATCAACCAGTCTTTGTAGAAGACCTCTGATACAGGATATACAGCAGCAACCACATACCACCATGATAGCCACAGCAACTCCAATGGACACCAGGAAACTTCTGATGAGATGACTCCATTTTCCAAACCACGCTTGTAGAAAGTCTGTAAAGGAATTATTTACCACAGAGTTCTCTGCCAATTCTTCGGATAACATTTCCAAACCTTTCAAAGCTCGAGTGATACTTCCATCATGCGCAGTGTTGTTTGGAATATATGTACAACAGAAAGTCCCAAACATCCTGCAAACTCCTCCTTCTTTGGCCAGGAGCATATCCAACGCAATTCGATTCTGACATGCCACCTGCGAAGTGGCCTCCAGTTGTTCAGCAATTCCTTTTAATGCATCCTTGGTATAGTTCACAAAACGCTGCTGGTTATAGTAAATGTAGTTGATCCAGTTCACATTCTTATTGGGTTGAATCCAGACAAAGATGGATGTGAAACCAGCTGCTATTTGATTTATTGCTTTGTATTCATCAGGTACGCCTCTTGGTATGCCAGTGCTATCGATGTAGACACCGTTATCGAAGGATTGCTTCGGTGCCTCTCTTTTTCTCTTACTCAACCACTTCGGCTTTATTTCAGGTTCTCTTACAAAACTGCTTGCTGGAACTGGGAAAATGTAGAATGTAGAATGGCAGAATTAACTTTACAAGTGCACAAGTTCCCTTCCAGGGAATCGTAAGCCTTGATCTGAGTTTGTTGTCTCCACATAACCACCATACGTCTGCTAAACTATGAGTTTGGTTCTCCAGAAATGGATTCTCATTGCCATTCACAGTAACATTGCAATAGTTCTGTCCCATATTGCCATAATTTTTCCCTGTGCCATCTCTGGAAATGCACATATACAAACCTGGATAGGAAATCACTTCAGGCGGTTTCTCAACTTTGCTTATGACTGGAAAACGCTGAGTTTCATTTTTGCATTTATCTTCAGTTTTGTTGAAGAATAATTTTAACAGACACATTAGGTTACCTTCATCTTGCATTAATGGGACTGTCGCTAGTCATTGTTTACCTTCAGCACAAGAAACACAGTTCTCACGATGTGCTTCTCGGGTACTATATCTAACCCAAGACAACCATTCATTATGGTGTATGAATCCCGTCTCGAGTAACAATTGTTCTTCTTCTGTGAAGGCAAAATCTGCTTTACTTGTAGCATTTTTAAGGCTTTGTACTTTAAGTTGGAGGGTCCCCAAAGGATCAGTTCCAATTGGAAGAGACACTCCGATTCCATAAACTCCTGAATCACTTTCTTGTGGTGACACAATGGTTATAGTAATTACTTCGGTACCTTGGAAATGCGCAATTTTTATTCTTTGTTGCCTGCTTTTATCTTTCTTTGGTATTACTGCACCACTTGTTTCCCATCCGTTCACATCTGTTGACCACCAAACATTTGACCAGGACGTACAGTCTCTATTGTACAAGTATTTTGCACGAGTCAAGAAATTATCATTGTTCCATTTAGAACAGTCCAAAATTCCTTCACAAAGTTTCACCTTAAACACAGTAGTAACACCTGCTTGCGCTTGCAGCACCACCATTCCTTTTTCTCTTGCAACTGTTCCTTCTCGTATGGGCATATTTACTTTTGCCACCAAAATCATCATCATGTAACAGTTCAAGTACCAGCTGAACGTGGCCATCCTCCCTAAGGACTACCTCGCACCATTGGTTTCTTCACTGGGTTTGAGACAAACTAACCCCTATTGGGCTAATCCCCCTTTGTAGCCAGACTTTGCGCTCAGAGGTCCGGTGGAGTTTGACCAATATCAATGGCAGAAGGAAGAGCCTTGAGTTTTTTACAGTGGGTGATATGAATCCACAAAGTCCTCTCAGTGATCTTTACAGCTGTAAGTGTTGAGATTAGTACTTGGTATGGGCCTTCCCACCTGGGGGATGACCAATTCTTTCTCTTTACAATTCGGATCCACACCCAGTCCCTGGGTGCCACGCTTAACAAGGTTTCATTTCTGGAATCTGCAAAGGACTCATTGGTTACAAGAGATTTGACATTTAGCAGCTTCTTCATATAATCCGCTAGATCCTCACCCTCCTCATGTTCCGCTGGCAACAATCCTTGCCACTGCGGGATGTAATATGGTCTCCCAAACAAAAGTTCAAATGGTGTAAGTCCTTTGTAAGAAGGTGAGATTCACATATACAGGAGTGCCAAAGGAAGGCACGCAGTCCATGATCTATGTGTTTCTGTCATCAGTTTGCGGAGCTTACTCTTCAAGACACCGTTGTGTCTTTCCACCCATCCAGCTGACTGGGGATGGTAAGCACAATGATATTTAAGATCAATTTGAACCACTTGACCCAACTTCTGAACAATCTGGTTAACAAAATGAGACCCATTATCACTGTACATGCGTCTTGGTAAACCAAATCGGGGAATTATTTCTGTAGTCAAAAGCTTTGCTACTGTTTGTGCATTCGGGTGCTTTACTGGAAAAGCTTCTACCCATTTAGAAAAAAGCATCAATAATGACTAAACAGAACCATTTTCCCTCTAAGGGTGTCAATTCAATAAAGTCCATATAGAGTGTGTGGAATGGATATGGAGGGGTAGGGAATGCCTGCTGAGACTTTTTAACTCCCCCCTGAGCATGATACTTTGCACATAATAAACAAGATAAACAGAATTGCTTTGCATAAGTTGAAAACCCCTTACACCAAAACACCTTAGACACTATTTGAATCATCATCTGTACTCCTACATGGGCAGGTCCATGGCTAACCAATGCTGCATACCTAAAAAGGTTTAAGGGTAATACCATTTTGCCATCTGATGCCCTATACAACCCATCCTGTTGAGTAATACCATATTTTACCCAACAACATTTTTCCTTCTGTGTTGTTAATGTTTGCATTACTTTTAGTGTTTCTAAATCTAAGAGGTGTCCGGGCTCTAAATCATTGGCATGTAAAAGCAAATCATTTTCTTGAGCTGCCTTTTTTGCAGCCATATCAGCAAGGGCATTTCCCCTAGAGACAGGATCTTTTCTGTTGGTATGTGTGGAACATTTACATATCGCTATCTGAAGTGGTAGTTGCACTGCATCTAACAACTGTAAAATTAAATCTCTGTAATTTATTGGTTTGCCTGTCGCAGTAACCATTCTCCTATTCTTCCATTGTTGAGAGAAAATATGTACAGTGGAGAAAGCATATTGACTATCTGTATAAATTGTCACTTTTTTACCCTCCCCTAAGGTACAAGCTCGAGTCAAAGCCACCAACTCAGCTGCTTGTGCAGAATAAATGTTTGAGAATCCTTTTGCCTCCAAAATTTCAGTTTCTGTGGTGACTGCATACCCTACTAGTGTTTTTCCTACAGTGTCCTTCTTTGCTGATCCATCTACAAACAAAACGAGATCAGAATCTATCAACAGAATATCCGTTAAATCTGGTCGGGGAAGTACTTTGTCATGAATACTCTCTAAACAAATGTGTGGAGTACCTTCTTCTGGAGTCGGCAAAAGTGTCGCCGGATTAAGAGTAGTACATCTTTCTATGGTCATATGAGGCTGTGTCAGCAGCACTGTCATACATGACAAATGTCGACTAGGAAATAAAAAAGTTATCTTATCTTGCAAAAGTATAGTAGCTACTGAATGTGGAACCCGCAATTGTAATGGGTGAAACAAAACTAATGATGCTGAGGCTTGTACTGTCATGGCGGCTGCCACTACAGCTTGAACACAATGCGGCAATGCCCTTGCAACAGGATCTAATCTGGAGGAGTAGAAAGCTATCAGTCTTTGTTTATCCCCTTGTACTTGTACCAGAACCGAAGTCATATATCCTCCCTTACAATCAACCATTTGTACAAATGGCTTAGAATAGTTCGGAAAACCCAAAACAGAGGATCCTGCTATCAATTGCGTAATTCTATTAAATGCCTGTATTGCCGTATTTGTCCACTGTATATTATTCTTAGCTGCCATGGGAGTGTCATAGATTAGTGCAGTCAATGGCCCTACTTCCTCAGCATAATTAGGGATCCAACTTCTACAAAAATTAGTCACACCTAAAAAGGACATCATCTCCCACTTAGTTATGGGCATAGGTGCCTCAAGAATTGCTTGTTTTCTTTTGTTCTCCATTTGTCTACCTGCCTGTGAAACTAAATAACCCAAGTGCTTTACTTGTGCTTTCCACAATTGTAGTTTTTCTTTATTTACCTTATGTCCTTGCTCAGCTAAAAAACTAAGAAGGGCAAGGGTATCCTTTCTACAACTTTCCTGTGTGGGTGAGGCCAACAAAATATCATCTACATACAAGAGAACCTGGCTTCCCTCTGGGGGAACAAACTGAGCTAAATTCGCAGCCATTTCTTGTGTGAATATTCTCGGACTCTCACAATAACCCTGTGGCAATCTGGTGTAGGTGTATCTTTTACCTTGATAAGTGAATGCAAACCAAAATCTACTCACCTTATGTAGTGGTATGGAGGAAAAAGCATTGCTTATATCTATGATTAAGTAGTGTATAGCGGTCAGGGACCACCGGTGCTCTTGGGATCATAGCTGAATTAACTGCTTGTAAATCCTGAACCAACCTCCATGACCCATCCGGTTTCTTTACAGGAAACAACGGAGTATTGCAGGGCGAATCTGGACATTCAACAAGAATTCCTACCTGTTTTAGCTGCTCAATAACTGGCTTAATTCCTTCCTCTGCTTGTTTACTTAGCGGGTATTGGTGCTTACGAGGTCTAAAACCTGACTTTGGAGTTATACAAACTTCACCTGCTGTTTTCATCAGTCCTACATCCCCTTTACCTTTTGACCATAAATCTACAAGTAAGGCACTTAACGCACTATCTTCCTCTTGAGTTAGGAGGATTTGTCATGCCATTTCTGTTTTGTCATCCCTGAGGTGCACGCTTGGTTGTGCCCAAGTCACCCAATTTAATCTTTGTACTTGGATCTGTTGATCTTTCAATTGACTTTCAGACATTGTGTCCCAATTCATTACCTTTTTCGCCAAATCTACCCAATGTGTCCCCATCGCTTTAGTAATTGAAATATGTGGGCTATAACCTGAGCGATATAAAGAACTCATTTCCTTGGTCAAAGTACAGGTCACTACTGTATTACCTTGCGTATCCCAAAACATATCATTCAAAATTATCTTTGCACGTTTGTGCTTAAAGAATTCTTTTTCAAATTCTTAATCCAGACCAGGGGCCTTTCTGTAGAACATTGTACAATGTAAGTGCGCCGCAACCTGCGGTGACCCGCTCTTAGATTTACTTAAAGCTAGGTTGATCAAATCTGTATCAACCTTCCCCGACCTGTTTAAAATCAAGGCCTGGCTATACCAGTAAAACAAGTCTTGTACTCCCTATACCACCAAGCCATCCGCTAACCTTTTTGCCGCAATGCCTTTAGGTGTGGGAATTGCCACTATTCTAAACAAATGCATCAAATCTCTTCCCAGCAAATTAACTGGACAAACTTTTGATATAATTACCCTACACCTAACAGTTTGGTTTGTTTGCGGATCTGTGAACAATAGAGGATGAGACAGTGGTTCCTTATAGATTTTCCCGTTTGCAGCTTTCACAAGGACAAACTCATCTGTTTCACAGTTCGGATGCAGAACTGCTGGACCCAAAAGTGTACGTGATGCACCTGAATCACATAAAAACTCCACTTTCTGTCCCACAACCAAAAACTCTTTCATGGGTTTTTGATCTAGATGCATAGCAATACCCAAATTTGCCAGGTTTATGACTTCACAGTCACAATCCCGCCCTTCCTTCTGAGTGTTCTGACATTCATCACAGAGAGTGTCTGCCTCATCATCATCACAATCATTCTCACTTTCTTCTGCTCTACAATAATCACAATAATGAATTTAGCGCTTTCCTTTACTATCATATAGTCATGCGGAGCCCTTGTTCGTAAGCTGTGGGGGGTGTTGCCACTCTTCACAGTTGGCAGTGGAGTGCCCACATCTACCACACTTAAAACATTCTCCACGTTTTAACCTTCCCTCATACTCCTCTGAATGTCCACCCGGTTTATTTAACGTGTCCCATTTCGAGCCCCCACGTTTTATTTTATGCCACCATGGCACCCTTGCCCCCTTTGGTCCTGTACCAAGAATATACCACCATCATCCCCTACTGCTAACACTTGTACTTTCTTTTTCTTTTTTAAATTGAAATGTCACTCAGCATGCCATGCATATTCAAACAAAGGTTGCAGTCTACATGTTCTATGATCTACCATATGCTTAGTTATAAAACTACTTATCGAAGCCCTACAACCCTTAAGGAAAGCATTTTTCAATTGCTGTTCATACGGACTATCATTGGTCTGATCCTGCGGAATCATCATTCCACAATGGTTATTGAACACTTCTGTCAATCTTACAATATAGTGATCTACAGATTCATCATCATATTGGATGCACTGATTTATTACTGTCCAATCTGCTCTTGGACGCCACTTATCAGAAATTCTCTTTAACAGATCAGTGACTCGTGTGTCTAACACCCCAGAATTATGCTTTAATGTAGTGCCATCATCTGCCTTACATGTCCAAGCACCACAAACTAAGTGCCAATCTGGACCCAGGATTTGTTGCACTACTTGTTCTACTTCTAAACCATTTAGATGATAACTTAAACGCATACCAACTATGTCCTCAGAAAACTTTTGAAAATTAACCTTGGGATGAGGAATACCATCTGTAGCTCATTTTATATCCTCTCTAGCCCAGGGACGATAAACTAAAATAGTTGGCTCTTGTCCAACATCCCCTGCTTGTGGGTTTGCAACTTGTATTAAGGGAAGAGCATCTGAGTAGTCAGAAAGTTTAATGGCCCAACGTCCTTGCCCTGCTGGTCCTGATCTTAACTGCATAGGTTGGTCTACCTGTTGCAAAGCAACCTTGGGTACTATGGGAATTTGCGGGTAAATTGGAGAGGTCACAACATTTCCTTGAGCAGCCAATAACCCACCCTGCTGTACAGATCCCACATCTTCAGACTGATATTGAGGAGGTTCCGCCGGTACGGCAGCAGCAATTTTCCCATATGGTGGGGCAGTTGCCTGCCTTTGTACTGCACAAACTGTATGCTCATTCTCCTTATCTAAAAATAAAGCTACTTTTCCACTTGGCACCAGTGATCCCTTTTGATTTATTTTTTTCTTTTTCCTGGCACTGTTTTATTTGCTTCTTCTAACCATTTTTGTGCTTGGGGAAATCCCAATTGTCTTTGCTTTTTAGTTCTAGTTCCTGCATCTCTTTTCAAATCTCTAACCAATTTTGCACAGGCATTCTTATTCAGGGTACCATCAAAATCATATTTCAACTTCCACTTTTTCAAAAATTTAACATTATTTTTGTTTAAACCTTTCATATACTTAGCATCAACATTTAAACAGACATCACTCTTACACTTGCAGCAACTCGAACCCATGTTTCCCCTAGATTTCTTATTTTAGGACTGTATCAAAGTTACTTTACAGGGCTTATTGTAAAATGGGGTTATCTTAATGGGTGATCCTAACAAAAGAATCTTAACAAGTAATCCTACCTACCCTTAACTAAAAATAAAACCCTTGTCGACAAGATTAAATTAAATTAAAAGAAAATTTAGTTTTCATCCTACCTGAAACAGATGAGACTCCGTTTCTCCCTTTTGGTTCAGAAACCATCCCTCAGATAGGGATCAGAGAGCGGCAGGCCTCCTCTCAACGACAAATCAGTCAGAGGGCTTTCAGTCGAGGGAATCTTAAGATGAGAAACCCTCACCTTCACAGGTTTTTCGGTCTCTCTGTCGGTCTGATCCGTATCTTCGTAGAGGTTTCCGGTCCGAAGGACCAAAATGTCAGAAGAAAAATTCAAACGAGTCACATCTGCCTCAGGTGATGAAAAACTTCTTTATTAGCAGCTAACCAGATTACACAGCATGTTGGCCAAGATGATCTCCTCTGGTCAACTTGTTTACTGACATCAACTTTTATACTGCAAGCAAAACAACTTTTTGTTACATTTCTGACCGTTGACAGTTGGCTATGAAAAACACCTGTGATAAACATGTTTATCACAAATCACCTCAAACCAACAGTTAGTACAGAATGTTCAAGAAGTACAAAATGTTCAGTTCAACAATGGTAGCTCAAATTTTCCAGGACACACAGCCTGCTTCAGCAAATTTACTCTTACTCGGCTGTGCTTCCTTATCCCAGGCTTCACTGAGCTGTAACCAAATCTCTTTATTCTGAAAAGCAGAAAACAGATATTATTCAGGTTTATAAGCAATGTTGCATTTTGTTCACAGATGAGGCCCATCTTTGATAGGCATATCCCAACAAATAACATGTTCACTTTGCAAGAAGGGGAAAAAGACAAATAACAGTAAGTTTTTAAAACTTTTTCTCTTAACAGTTGAATGTGCCAGAAATTATGCTCAAGCAAAAGAAAGTAGTGCATCTCTTTCCTAAAAGAAAAAAATGGTCATTCCTGCCTTTGTACACTGGAAGTAACAGAATCTATTCCCATAAAAAAGGTCCTTTTCCCCACTACAATTTAGCCATGTTACAAATAACAGGCTTGGGGACTCAATAAAAAGGGTCATTCCTGCCAGTGTACACTAACAGGATTAGAAACTACTCACAGAAAGAAGGTCCTTTTCCTCCACTAGGATTTAGCACTTTCTGATAAAACAGGTTATATTCCCTTGACTGAAAGGATCAGGTCCTTCTTCCCTGGCAATCTGTTCTAAAGGGGCCTAAAATTATGCCCAGCCAAACAAATGTAAGTCATGTATTTCCAAAAAGAATGGTAATTCCTTCCACTGAGCACCAGAGGAGATAGAATTTATTCCCAGAAAGATGGTCCTTTCCTCCACTAGAATCTAGCATTTTCACATAGAGCAGGCTAGATTCCGTTGGCTGAAAGGCCCTGGGTCCTTCAGTCATGGTAATCTGTGTTGAATTTGCCAGAAATTATGCTCAAGCAAAAGAAAGTAGTGCATCTCTTTCCTAAAAGAAAAAAATGGTCATTCCTGCCTTTGTACACTGAAAGTAACAAAATCTATTCCCATAAAAAAGGTCCTTTTCCCTACTAGAATTAAGCCATGTTACACATAATAGGCTAGGGGACTCAGTAAAAAGGGTCATTCTACCAATGTACACTAAAAGGTTAGAAACTACTCATAGAAATGCATTCCTTTCCTCCACCAGGATTTAGCACTTTCTGATACAAAAGGTTATAGTCCCTTGGCTGAAAGGATCAGGTCCTTCATCCCTGGACCTGTTCTGAAGGGGCCTGAATTTATGCTCAGCCAAACAAATGTAAGTCATGTATTTCCAAAAAGAATGGTAATTCCTGCCACTGAACACCAGAGGAGATAGAATTTATTCCCAGAAAGATGGTCCTTTCCTCCACTAGAATCCAGCATTTTCACATACAGCAGGCCAGATTCCGATGGCTGAAAGGCCCTGGCTCCTTCAGCCATGGCAATCTGTGTTGAATGTACCAGAAATTATGCTCAAGCAAAATAAAGTAGTGCATCTCTTTCCTAAAAGAAAAAAAAAATGGTCATTCCTGTCTTTGTACACTGGAAGTAACAGAATCTATTCCCATAATAAAGGTCCTTTCCCCCACAAGAATTTAGCCATGTTACACATAACAGGCTAGGGGACTCAATAAAAAGGGTCATTCCTGCCAGTGTACACTAATGGGATTAGAAACTACTCACAGAAAGACGGTCCTTTTCCTTCACTAGGATTTAACACTTTCTGATACAACAGGTTATATTCCCTTGACTGAAAGGATCAGGTCCTTCTTCCCTGGCAATCTGTTCTAAAGGGGCCTAAAATTATGCTCAGCCAAACAAATGTAAGTCATGTATTTCCAAAAAGAATGGTAATTCCTTCCACTGAGCACCAGAGGAGATAGAATTTATTCCCAGAAAGATGGTCCTTTCCTCCACTAGAATCTAGCATTTTCACATAGAGCAGGCTAGATTCTGTTGGCTGAAAGGCCCTGGGTCCTTCAGCCATGGCAATCTGTGTTGAATGTGCCAAAAATTATGCTCAAGCAAAAGAAAGTAGTGCATCTCTTTCCTAAAAGAAAAAAAATGGTCATTCCTGCCTTTGTACACTGAAAGTAACAAAATCTATTCCCATAAAAAAGGTACTTTCCCCCACTAGAATTTAGCCATGTTACACATAACAGGTCAGGGCACTCTAAAAAGGGTAATTCCTGCCAGTGTACACTAACGGGGTTAGAAACTACTCACAGAAAGATGGTCCTTTTCCTCCACTAGGATTTAGCACTTTCTGATACAACAGGTTATATTCCCTTGACTGAAAGGATCAGGTCCTTCATCCCTGGCAATCTGTTCTGATGGGGCCTAAAATCATGCTCAGCCAAACAAATGTAAGTCCTGTATTTCCAAAAAGAATGGTAATTCCTGCCACTGAACACCAGAGGAGATAGAATTTATTCCCAGAAAGATGGTCCTTTCCTCCACTAGAATCTAGCATTTTCACATAGAGCAGGCTAGATTCCGCTGGCTGAAAGGCCCTGGGTCCTTCAGCCATGGCAATCTGTGTTGAATGTGTCAGAAATTATGCTCAAGCAAAATAAAGTAGTGCATCTCTTTCCTAAAAAAAAAAATGGTCATTCCTGCCTCTGTACACTGGAAGTAACAGAATCTATTCCCATAAAAAAAGTCCTTTTCCCTACTAGAATTTAGCCATGTTACACATAACAGGCTAGGGGACTCAGTAAAAAGGGTAATTCCTGCCAGTGTACATTAAAGGGTTAGAAACTACTCACGGAAAGGCGTTCCTTTCCTCCACTAGGATTTAGCACTTTCTGATACAAAAGGTTATAGTCCCATGGCTGAAACGATCAGGTCCTTCATCCCTGGACCTGTTCTGAAGGGGCCTGAAATTATGCTCAGCCAAACAAATGTAAGTCATGTATTTCCAAAAAGAATGTTAATTCCTGCCACTGAACACCAGAGGAGATAGAATTTATTCCCAGAAAGATGGCCCTTTCCTCCACTAGAATCTAGCATTTTCACACAGAGCAGGCTAGATTTTGTTGGCTGAAAGGCCCTGGGTCCTTCAGTCATGGCAATCTGTGTTGAATGTGCCAGAAATTATGCTGAAGCAAAAGAAAGTAGTGCATCTCTTTCCTAAAAGAAACAAATGGTCATTCCTGCCTTTGTACACTGGAAGCAACAGAATCTATTCCCATAAAAAAGGTCATTTTCCCTACTTGAATTTAGCCATGTTACACATAACAGGCTAGGGGACTCAGTCATTCCTGCTAGTGTACACTAAATGCCTAGAAACTACTCACAGAAAGGTCATTCCTGCCTTTGTATGTCAGAGTTGACAGAATCTTTTGGAATCAAAAAGGTCCTTTTGCCCAGTAGAAATTAGCCATGTTATTGATAACAGACTGGAGGACTCAGTGAAAAAGCTCATTCCTGCCAGTGTACATGAAGAACAGGCTAGGTACCCTTTGCTTAAAGGACCAGGTCCATTCAGCCAAAGAAATCTGTACTGAAGGAACTTAAAGTGTACTACTCTTCCAAAAGCCTTCTTTGAATTCTATGAGAGAAACTCCTTTTTCTCACAATAATTCACCTTATTTTACAAACCAGGTTATTGTCCTGCTTTGTGATAACAACTGCAGGATTTTTTTTTATAAATGTTAACTTTAGTCTCCCTTTCAGGTGAACATGAGTCATTTTGTAAACTGCAATCCAGAATTTTTTTTCCTGAATTTGTCTTTTATACAATTTAATATGCTCTGCTTTAGATGAAAATCAGTTTAGGAATTATTCCAATAAATAAACTAAAATATTTATAAAGAAGTTAAAATATGTTTCACTCCTTTTTCCCTACAATCTGTTGTTGTTGTGGTGTCTTTCGGCTTTTCCCGGTTAGGGGTCGCCACAGCGGAACTCCGGTCCGCTAATGATTGGCAGTAGATTTTTACGTGCCGAGTTGCCAGCTGTGACGCACAACCTTCAACGAAGGTACTTTCCCCCTACAATCTACTTATTAAAATAGCTAGATTCCATGTTCTGAAAGGTCCCTATCAATCATATGTATTTCATCAGATTATTCTATGACTGCAAAGAATGTCCTCTTCCCCACTAGAGTTTAGCTTTCTCATATAGCACTGGCTAGATTCCCTTGGCTGAAAGGCCCCATGTCCCTTCAACCAATGGAATCTAGCCTGCTCACAGCAATGAGGCTAGAATCTATTGCTGTAAAGACGGTCCTTTTCCCCACTATATAATCTAGCCATCTCACTATGAGTGGGCTAGACTCCTTGGCTGGAAGGACTAGGTCCCTTCAGCCAAGGGAATCTACCCACAACCCTTAAGGAATACTTACAGTTCTGTAGTAAAAAAAAAAACGGCACTAGCCCTTCAAATTTTACCAATAAATGGACAGCTAGCATAATAAAAGCGTCAAAACTTATGTGCCTTCAAAGTGGAAGCCCTTCAACACCTGTTTAGTCTGAAACACCAACTACTGACTCAGTGAACACTGGTTTGCAAAGTAAAAATAATTTGAGTTAAAAAAGTTGCAAAGGGACTATGAATGTATCGGGGTCCAAATAACGTCATGGGAGAAGTCGTCTTCGGAAATAGTTCCTGCAAAAAGCTCAAACGTGAGTTTGGAAACAAAATTGTACTACTTAAGAGATCTGGAATTAACAGACCAACATCGGCATGTGCTAAAGTTCGGCTTTAATTTTGCTCCTAGTAAGCAAGCTGACATAATGAACACTTTATTAAAACTTAAATTATACACTAGAAAATTGAATCTTGTGTGTATTTTAAAAGATTTAAATATTGAAGTAACAAAAAGTGTTAAAAAGCCATTGGTTTTTAATCCTTCATTTCACAGTACTTTAAAAGTGTTCAAAGCCTTTTTTGAAAGGGAAATTAGGCTTGTACTAAATGATAAACCTGTCTCAACTTATTTTAATTTAAGTAGAGAAAATAGAAAAGCATTGATGGAACTCAAGAATGATCACAATTTACATTTTATGAAGGTCGATAAGTGGGGTGGGATGGTAATTATGTGAATGAGTCATTACAGCAAAGCAATGTAAAGTATTTTGAGCAAGGAAAGTGCATATTGTGAAGCTAGTTATGAATCTGTTAGAAGTTACAGATTTGTGAAATACTGTTTGATTATTTTATGAATTTTGAACTAATAGTTGAGTTATATATTTTTTTTACTCTTGATAATCCTAGAGTAGGTATACTTTTCCTTATACCCAAGATTCATAAGAATCCCACAAATCCCCCATTTCGGCCTATTGTTTCATCCTCTGGTAGTAAAGTATTTTTGTATTTAGATTCAATGTTGAATCATTTAGTTTAGAAATTACCTTTGTATACCAAAGATTCATGGTCCTTTTTAAATCAAGTAAGACTTGTTAGCTTAGAGAAGGATTTTAGTAAACATGATTGTGCAAATTTCTTCACATTAACCGTTGCTGTAGTCTCTTTATACGCCTCTATACTACAGTTAGAAGGACTGGAATATGTATCCAACTCTTTATATAAATACACAACATGGAGTGATTCTTCTATTAAGTTCAATTTTTTGTTAGAATTCTTAAGAGAACTACTACTTCATTTTTAGTGAGGCACTATAGACAACTTTGGGGGGTAGCAATGGGGGTTACTGTAGCCCTCCGTCTCTCTCCTGAAGTTATACGTCCTACCGATCAATGTGGTCAATGTTTAAAAGGCATTAATGCAAGTTGTGTTTTTTTTTTTTTTTTTTTAACTTTCACACTTGGTGAGATTGGTTACCAAGTTAACTATTTAGATGTAGAATTAAGTTGGGACAAGGTTAACAAAGCATTCTCCAGTAAAAGTTATAGAAAGAACGCTTATGTTAACAACTATCTACATTATCAAAGTAACCACCTGAGTTTTATGAAACAGAACATTCCTAAAGGTCAGTCCATAAAAGCATCTCGCATGGTTAGCAGAGATTCAGATTTTTATCATGAAATTAAACAGAGGTTATCCTCTGGAATTATTATTAAAGACAGCTACAGAAATTAGGAATAAACTTGTAACAGGTTTTCCACCTATTTCAGACTAAGGACTAGTTGTTAGAGATGGTTCATCCCACCAACCCTAAATCCGCTGTCCCTAGGTGTGTCATAGATATGATAGTGGACTGTAAGAAAGTTAAATCCGTTATTTATAACAATTGGAAGATTTCTGGTAACCATGACCTATACAAAGTATTAGGAGGGGCACTGTATTTCGTCCATAAAAAGGGCAATAGCATTAAGGGCATGTTAGAAAGACGACAAAATATCTCTCCCTACAAAAGATAAACCCAAGGGAATGTTGTACAAGTGTTACAATTTTAACACTAGCAGGTATATACATGAAGGTCCTTGTGTAAGTTTAAAACGACTTAAATTATACTATTAGTGTACCTGGTAGATTTAACTGTTGTACCAATAATGGTGTATATTGCTTTATGTTCAGGATTTCTGGCCTTTTATATAGGCATGGCTACCAGAAATTTGAATAACTATATTAAAGAACACTTATGCCATCAGAATTAAGGATGAGAACAATGCCTTATGTAGGCACTCTAATTTTACTTTATAAACATGTGGAAAAAGATTTAAGAGAAGGGAATTTAAAAAATAGTGGAAAGAGACATTATGGCAGTTAAAAGTAGATGCAGATAGTCCTCCAGGTTAAATGAAATGGTGAACATAGTGTTTTTTGGTTGAAAGGAAATTGGTTATTTGACGTACATTTTGTTTCAGTGAAAGCAAAGAGGTTTTTACTTATGTTTTTAACAGGTTAATTGGTTAATTAGGCAATTAAAGTATTAAGTATTGCTTTTAGTATTTATATGTGAATGGCAAGCATTTGTATTTCTGATGACGTCTGTTTGACGAAAGCATTGATTAAAACTGTTTATGCTAATCCAGTTTGTCAGTCCTTTCTCTGTTGCCTTCAGTGTTTGGTTTTATTTTATCAGATCTGTTGACATCAGTCCATAATTGACTGATTCGGTCACAAATGAGTAGGCACGCTCTATATGTATCAAACATAAATACCTGCTAGAATAGCTCTTGAAACATTGAAAAGTTGCATTCAGCGTATATGCGTAGGTTCAAATCCAAGCAGCAACAATTTGTTTTATCTAAGTGTATTATTTACCTAAGTGTATTATGCATCATTAAGTTAAAATAACATGGCAATTATTTCACATGGACACTTTATGATACAAGTTAAAATGCATAAAGCATATATGCAGCAGTAACACCCCTGCAAATTGTTTATAATACCGATGAGATTAATTTGTAGTTTCACACATGTATGTCTTTACATTCATATATGGATGTGACAAATCTTTGTGGAAATATGCATGGACTATGATATATTACAATTACATGGCATTTATATTGTTCTATGCTGTCTCTCTCCCTCTCTCTCTTTTAATATTTGGACTATAATTGCTGCTACAACATGAACAAACACCAGCACAGGAAGTTAGACAAGTCCTAGATTCTTGGATTTCCATTCTTCCACAGGTGGCTGTGACAGTAATATCACAGGCAGTACAGGCACCAAGTACTTCTAGGTCATAATCAGCCAGTGTTGTCTCCACAACTTCTGAACTACCTGCATCAACTGTGTCAGGTAGCTGTGCCCAGGGATAGCTCCACTGGTACCCACAGGAAGTAGTGCCAGTAGAGGTAGTATTTGTCACCACAGGAAGTAGTGCTAGTGGAGATGGTATTTATGTCACCAGAAAATAAATAAAGGGGCTGGTGGAGGAGATAATGGAGAAAGGCCTTCAAGGAATCTTGACCAATGGATGGGGGATCGCAGATATACCCCAGGGATTACTTCAGTGTCACTGCTTGACAGAGGCACAGCAAAATAATAGGCATAGTTTTATTCAAACTAAAGGGGTGGCGAAAGCCAAATAACTATGGGCTAGGCTTATAAATGCCCTTGGGCAGATAGCCTAGTATGAACCTATGAACCTATGAACCTATTCCCGCATTGGCAGAATAGAAAAATATCCTGCATCAAATAGCCAAATCAGTGACCCATTTGGCACTGTCAGTGTCTGTAACAGGAGAAAGTGTTGCTAGTTCAGAGTGTTAGGTTTAGATTCTCACTGTATTCATGGTGGATGAGGATGCACTTCTGAAGTCCCATACCTACTCCTAATCATGGTGACCCCATACCTACTCCTAATCATGGTGTCCCCTATCCTTGTGTCCATCACCATTATTGCCTGTGTTGTATGTCTGTATGCAAGCACCTGCCATCTAACCTACCATATCTACTTACCCCCTTATTCTTCAATACCTTTCCCAACATTTCTCTCTTAAATAAGACACTTGTCCTACAAAAAAAATACACCCCCATACATAGCTCTCTACTTCACTTATATTTCTGTATGACACTCTTGATTTGGTCCAATTGGCCACCCAACATTATTAAGTTGTCAGTCATCCTTGATGTGGTGACTATCCAAATTCATCAGATGGTTATTAGAATACACTGTTACCTTTTGAACAAGTGGATAGCTATGGTGCTCTCCTGCCAACGCCGTGCACATTCCTTCATTCTTACCCCAATGTCCTACCCTCTGCTTGAACCCAGTTTCTCAACTCTCCTATCAACACTTTTTCACCTTTTAATATGGTCAAAAATTAGATTCACACACCATAGGCATGGTCAGAAATTACACAAACCAGACTCTCTGTTTTTATCCTCAGTTGCATAACACTTGGCATCAGGCAGAAATGCTATGTGACAGTAAACCACAATCTACACCCTACAGGAATGACTGAAGATTTTAACATTAATACGTTGCTCTCTCTGCTACTGTGCTTAGCCCCTCTGCTTGACAGAAAGCAGTACTCTTAGTATTATGAGGACACAGCTATTGTTTAACAGGCGCCAGGGTTTAATGTACACTGAGATATTTCAATTCTTATTGCTATTAAGATGTCTGATGCGCACACAGTCCCTTGCTTCATTCTTTTCCCTTCAAATGTGTGATTTTTACTAGCTGAAATGTGACTTCTCACATTTTTAATTTCTCCAAGTCTATTCGCTTTCTAATACCATGATGGGAATGAACCCCATTCCTATGTCAAATTATGATTAAAGTTGATGAAATTTAGTATTGTTTCAATCTTTGTTGGCCAGAAGTGCTCTTTGCAGTACTCGCAATGTGCCCAGTAATGACTTTCTGCAATTACATATCTAAGTACAATTGTAAATTTATTTTTTTATAAGACCTGTTGCTCCTGCTACTACTGCCACTGTCTGTATCTTTCTTCCCAACATTTCTTCCTGCAAATCCTGGTATATTATGATTTTAATGCCTCTGTGTGTAAGACACTGTAGTCACTGGATGTAGCAATTTCAATGATCAGTGCTACTTTTTTCTTTTCATGGACTACTATATCTGGTGTTTTTCTCATCTCTTTTTTAAACTGTTGGTAGTGGGTGATTCCTTGTGATATAAACTTCATCATTTTCTATTGTGGCTCATGTTTCCAGTGGTTTTCTGCTGTTTCAGTATTATGTTTGCACAATCCCCAGTGCAACAGTCTTGCCACATTTATTATGCCTTTCAGTATACAGTCCTTCTGCCCTTAGTACATCACAACCAGCAGCAAGATGTGCGACTTACAATTCTGTTTCTCCCACATGTTCAATCGACTTTAACCAAAATGTATGTAGTTCACTATCTTGGGCTGCCAATACTAACTTTTTTTTGTTTTTTGGTTTTAATTCACCTCTCCTTAACCATTCAACATGAGGTTGTTCCAAGATTTTGTATACTTGCAACTATATTTATGCATTTTCCACATTTCTTGCCTTTTCATCTGATCCTTCACCTTGTATTCTTTCTTTTGTTTTTGCTACATTCAGTTCCTGCCTGATTTTTATCTACTTCTGCTTTGATTCCATTCCTGCTTGACACCGATAAGCTTCTGCTAAACTAAGCAGGGAAGTCATGTTAGACTTGCTCTCCTCACTCTCATGTCAAAATGTTCACTACATTTGGGTCTTGCGAGGTAAGCAGATATGTATGCAGTCCCACAATTGCAGATCTATACATGTAATCAATTTTGAGGATGCCCATACCTGCTTCAGAACAGGGAATATATAGTCTTGGTATGCACTGATTTTTATAAATCATTTGATGAGCATGAACCATCCTTATTTTCCTGTCCACCCTATCCAGCACCTTTTAGGGCCAATCACTCCAGAACTGTAAGTTAGGACAGGAAGAGGCTTATAGCTTGGACTTTGCTCCTAGATATCAATGCTATTTTCAGTATTAATTTTAGTCTTCTAAAATATTCCTTACTAAGTTTTATTCACATTTGTCCATGTTTTATTGTTGATCCTTCATCAGTTCCCAAATATTTATGCACTCCCTCTTGCTCGTTATTTTATATCATATTCTTGTCCCAAACTGATGTTTTCTTGGTGTTCCAGCTTTTTTACTTTAAAGATTGCTTTTGCACATTTATCAAGAGCAAATTACATTCTTATATCTAAAAAAGTTTTGACCACTTGCAGTTGTGCTTTAAATACCTCATCTGATGAAGTGTGCAGTTTTAAATCATCTACAAAAAGAAAAGAAGTCTTTATACTTTGCTACAGTTTGGCTCCCAGAAAACAACAATGACCTAAACTGTTAAGTAGACAGCTTAATGAGTTAAGGGCAAGACAAAAGAGCAGTGGAATCTGTCACCCCTGGAATATTCTCCTTTGAATTTTTACTTTGTGGTGTGCTCTGATAATTATCAGGTCTAGAGAATGTTGACACTACCGAATTCAAACATATGCCAGTCTGCAAGTCAAACATTAGTTAAGCTCTTCTTTCTCATAACATTTTCCTTTGTAAAGTATTGGCTAGATATGATAGTCCACCACCAGTATCCTGCTTATTCCTGTAATATGCCTGCAATTTCCTGACTCTGGTCATACCTTTCTACCTCCTAAGTGCAAGAAGTCTGGACAAAGCCAAAAGTAATGGGGGTAAAAAAGGTTCATATTTAGGGACAGCTTACAATTCTTGCATTTGCCAAAGGATATGAAGTCCAACATGTAATGTTATGTGGTGATTTCAGTCCTTAATGATTTGCTAGAAAAACAAATATTTTATTTATTTTACATTTGTTTACAGGGAAAGTCCAACTGGACACGTGTCCTTTTTCAGTGGAGGCCCAGGAAGAAAAGCTCCACTCAACATTATTGTATCAAGTACAATATAGGCAAAACACAAGATAAAACTAGAAAAGACAGGATGCATATATTTAAAAATAAACAAGATACAATATAGAAAATACAGGATGCATACAGATTAAATACAGAAGATACAATTTTTACAGTCATTTTAAGGTAGCTTTGTATATACAGGAAGCATACAGATTAAAATAGATAAATTTTTTTTACGTAGCTTTGTATATACACAGACCATTAACTCATCAGAATACCTGTGATTCATAAACTAGTATTTTCATGTCATAGTTTATTGTATTATGTGTAGGCTGCGGTGGTGCAGCGGTTAGTGTTGTCGCCTCAGAGCAAGAGGTTCTACCATTCGATTCTTGGCTGGAGTGCCTTCTGTATGGAGTTTGTATGTCCTCCCAGTGGTCGAGTGGCGTTAAGACATGCAGGTAGGTGTGCATGAATGGGCGTGCCAGGCTGGCAACTCGGCACCATAAAATCCACTGCCAATCATGAGCGGACCGGAGTTCTGCTGTGGCGACCCCTAACCGGGAAAAGCCGAAAGTCGCAGTTTTTACAGTTTATTGTATTATGTGAGGATGAGGTATGTTAGTCTCCTGAGTAGTAAGAAGTGATGCCTGAAAGTTGACAGTTTTGTGATTTGAAGTCCGAAAAAGCATAGTATGTGTGGTGTTAGCAATAAATGAGGTATAGGTAGATATATTTTCTGTAGGTGATTAGTCAGGAGCAGCGCAATGACACAGTCACTAACTAGATAAGTGAGTTTTTACTGTTTTTTTTTTTTTTTGTATTGGTACAGGGTAGGGATGAATATAATGTCCTGTGGTAAGTCCATTCCAGATTTTGTCTATGTAATTTGAGAAGAGGGATTCTCCAGATAGGTTTTTGGGTGTATTGAACTTGATGAGGGATTTGTTGGTGGCGCTTAGAGTTCTGGCAGTGGAATATGGTAGTAATTGTTTCAGGGAGGGTATTTTCTCAGGATCATAGAAGATTTTATGGGATGTGGAGAAGGAGTTGGGGGAGATCTGGCCAGTTCAGTTTGAGTGCTATACAGTGGTGTGATCTAAATGGCAAGTTTGTGGCATATTTGGCAATTTGTATTGCAACAGGTTACTAATTTTGCCAGTTTAGATTTTCTTAGGTTTAAGAGTATGGGAGATAGAGCAGTGTAGAGATCAGTTGCTTTTGAGCAATAGTAGCTTTAGTGTTATCTGTGAAGAACTGTATATTCTTATACAGCATTCAAAGTTTATGTACTTTTTTTTACTGTTTGGGATATGTGGATGTCAAATCTCATGTTGCAATCTATTTAGACTCCTAGACGTTTAGTGTGATGTGATGGGGAGATGATGGTTTTATTTAAAGAAACAATGGTAAATGTGGTTGTGGGTATGATTATTTTAGTGGGATGGAATATCATGAGCTTGGTTTTTTTTTAGATTTAACTGCACCAGCGAAGAACGTCAGGATATCGCTCTCCCTCAATACAGCAACACTCCGATAACTGCCTCTGCTCTGAAGTGTAAAAATGCAAACTCAAACACCACAGCCCGTGGTAGTGAATAAAAAATTCATTTAATGTAGCACAAAAACGTTAAGCGCTTTCACTCACATGGAAGTGAGCGTCATCAGAACGAGCTTACATATATATATGCTTGCTTCTCAACAGGTTTGAACTGCATGTTCTGCCAAACCATTTGACTGGAGGTACTCAGGGCTACTCATGAGTAAAGTCCCATTCTTCAGCAAATCTTTTGAACTGGTGGCTTGTAAACTGTGTGCCATTGTCAGAAATAACTTTGTGCAGACTACCATGTACTGCAAAATGATGCTTCATCTTAATAATGACTACTGGATGCTAAATTAGGAAGTGAGTCAATCTCAAGCCAACTGGAGTAAGAGTCTACTAACATCAAATAATGTTTACCATTCCACTCGAAGATATTGATAGCTACTGTCGACCAAGGTAGTTCTGGAATCTGGTTCAGTTGAAGTGGTTCCTTCTGTTAATGTGGCTTAGTACTATTATACACAGAAAAAGATGAAAGTACTCTTGCGATGTCTTGTGATATAGAAGGCCAAAATACTAGTCTCCTCAACCTTTTAGTAGAGTGAGTGCCTGAGTGACCATGATGCAAGATAGTAATGTACTCTTGTTGCAAGGACTTTGGAACGATTACTTTTGGACCTTTCATGATTTCTTTGTCAGGTAAAATCTCTTCTCTGTATGGAAAATAAGGTTGCATTTCTTCAGGCAAACTAAACTGCTTTGGCCATCCTTGCCTGATGAACTATATCTGTGGCTGTGTGATCGTTCATCTCATCAAGACATGTGGAAGAAAATTGTTTCACTTCCATGACTTCAAAATCAAGGTTTTCATTCTCATGCTGTTTTTTGGGAGTTTCTGGGTGATATGGATAAAGTATCAGCAAGATAAAGAAGTTTGCCTTTCTTGTAGACAAGATTGAAATTATACTTTTGCAATCTTGGCATCATATGTTGTGTTCTGGCTAGAGCTGAATGCATAGGCTTTCTCAAGATAGTGACTAGTGGTTGGTGGTCTGTTTTGATCTGGATAGGTCTACCATAAACATAATCATGGAACTTTGAACATGCAAACACAATTCCCAAAAGCTCTTTCTCGATCTGGGCATACTATTCAGTTTGGGTAAGAGTTCTCAATGCATAGGCAACAGGTTTATCCTCTTGTAGAATGACTGCACCAAGACCAAATTTAGAAGCATCACAGGAAAGTGCACCTGGTCTGGGAACATCTAAGAGTTGGTGGACTAGCAATTCTCTGTTTCAGGACATCAAATGCTCTTTGGTGTTGCTCTAACCAAGACCAGGACACATCCTTGCGTGTCCACTCTGAGTTGGCTCAAGCCTGGAATAAACTTGGCTAGTAGTTGACCAAGCCAAGAAAACATTACAAGGCTTGAACATTGTCTGGAGCTGGCATCTTGAGAATAGCTGTTTGCTTTGAAGGTTCTGGTTGTAGGCCTGAACTAGTAAATAAATGACTAATGTCTTGTAGCTTGAATTTGCATTTCCTTGGATTGAGCTTAAGATTCACTTGACGTGCCCTTTCCAGAACTTTTCTGAAGTTTGTCATGCTCTGCTTCACCATTACCTCCTATTAGTATGTTGTCTACTATAATAGCACAAGGATGCTTGGAAAAAAATTGCCCCATTACACGTTGAAATACTTCACTTGCAAAAATTTATCCCAAGTGGCATTCTCAAAAATTTATACCTGCCAAACAGAGTACTGAACATATTAAGCAATGCAGATTTTTTTGTCAAGCTGAATTTGCCAAAATGAACTTTGTCTCTTAAGACAGAAAAAAATAGTAGCATTTGACATCAAGGATGTGACTTCTTTGACTGTGCACATTGGATGATGAGTTCTTTTTAGTGCGTTGTTCAAATCTCATGGATTAATACATATTCTGTCATCTGAGCTTTTCTTATGAGCTACCACCATGGAAGATGCTCATTCAGTTGGAGTTTCATCTGGCCAAATCTCACCTTATCCCACCATTTTATCTAACTCAGCTTTGATTCTGTCCTGCATGGCTATTGGAACTTAACAAGTTGGCCTAATAACTGGAATGACCTCTGGGTCTAACTTCATAGTTTGCAACAGAAAATTTGCCTAATTTGTCTTCAAAAAGATCAGCATAGGTGGAAAAAATGTGCTGGGCAAAATTATAGTGGGCGTTTAAGCTAACATTGTGGACTTTCTTATTAAATGAAAGGTGTCTCATTTTCAAACTGTCTCTGAGCCCTAATGACTGGACATGCCTCTTGACCACATAAAAGAATAAGCTGTAGCTTCTTCCAGCAGATTAACATGAAAGCACTACTGAACCTTCAGTCTGAATTTCTTCACCTCCATAAGCAACACCATGCCAAATCAAGCCTTTCACCATTACACACTCTAGCAAATGTTTCTGCTGACATAATATTGCACTTGGAACCTGTCAGCTTTGATCTCTATGGGTTTGCTATTTATCTGAAAAGTACAAAATACTTCATTCTTTGCACTTAAACCTACTACATTGACTGTTTCAAGGAGCACTGACACACCAACATAGAGTAGGGTTGCAGCTCTCTAATTGACTTGTTTCTTAAAATGCTCCCTTTTAATAACAGAATGTGTGCCTTTTAATTTACAAAACCTTTTAAAATGATGCCACTTATTGCATTTGTGGCATAGTTAACCAAAAGCTAAACATTTTTTTCTTTTTAGATTCATGTCTTCTACCACCATTGACAGTTAACAATGAAACTAGGTTGGGACCATGCTTTGAGTTTGCTGACTCACTCTTATGCTTCACTGAGAGTGTGCAAACTTGGGAATTTCCTGGAAAGTTCTGGGGTTTACCAGTGAGTGCTGCAGAGGCTACAGTTGCTGCCATGTGCTTGGGCCTGTTTCTTTTAACTATGTGCTGCATACTATCAACATGAGCTTTATCACTGTGCCTTCTACAAATGCTCTCATTTGTAAGCATATATGTGTGCTTTTTCTGTGAGCTCATATCTGACAAATCTCAATGGCTTTATTCAAAGTTAAATCACTATCACTAAGAATAATCTTTCTCGCAGCATCATCTTTTATACCACACATGTCTGTGCTTTATCAAGTCATCCCTTAACTCACCAAATCTGCACGTTTTAGCTTTATTTCTCAGTTCAGTTATATATGCTGCAAAAGTTTTGCCAAGCTTTTCATCCCTTGTGTAAAATAAGTGCCTTTCCATTGTAACATTTGACTGGGGGTTACACATTCCTCTGAATTTGTTTTAAGCACTCTGGGTCCTCCCTTGTACAACAATATGATGTTTTCCTCTTCTGTATAGATAGCAGGTGCATACACAAATGGAATGTTCCCTTTCTGTGGCTTCTGACTCTGCCAAATTAAGCAGAATAAATGCCTTTGCACGGTCATCTTTAACAGAAAATGCAGCCTGTATGAAAATGTTGTACTCTTGCTCAAACACTCTCTCCAGTTCTCAGCAACATTACTGTCAAACAAGTCATTAGGTTTTCAAAATCCATCTGCCATGCCCACAAAGTATACATAAACACATTGAACATATGACCCTTGTAATTATGTATGAAAAAACTGTTCTGTGAGCTTGTAATAACATTCAAATGCACAATAAACTTTTTGAAATACTGTACTTGGCGAAATATGCTCTGAAATTGCTGTATTCTGTGAAATATGCCATGTAATGGCTATATTTTTGCAAAATAGCTTTACTGTAACACTGCACAAACGTGCAAATGCTTTATATACGGATAACTCTAATATCTACTTAATATGAAAAATACATGCTTTCTGAAAATGCAGTTTCCCTTTATTTTATTAATTTTATGCAGTTCGGACTTTATTTCTAAAATTTTCTATAGTAATTCAAATATTTTTATCAATATCGTACATATCTGTTTATGTGAATATCATTTAGAACGTTTTGTATCATAGGTGCTGGAAGCTGTTGAAGAATTGGGGTTGGAGACAAATTTATATTTTATGTGTATTTATGTATGTGTATTTATGTATGTGTATTTATATATTTATATATATATATATATATTCAGATAGCAGAGGTTTGCTGCATGTGGAATTTGTCTCTTTATTACCATGTTTAACAGGCGAGTCTGACTGGGACTGAAGCCAGTTTTCAGTGGTTGCAAGGGGAGAAAATCTCCACATAAAATTGTTTACAAATGGCTGCACTGAGAAAGATGTAAAAAGAAGACAAAAAGTGCATGTTACAGAAATGAGTATATAGACTTTATTAAACCAAGAAAACAAAGATATAACTGTTCAACATTACCGACATCTAAGCAGAGCTGTTACAGCACATAGATACTTAATATGCAGTGTACATGTTAGACATTGCTAAAGGCCTTAAATAATCTACAACAAGACAGGAGTATGATAAATGTGAACAATCAACAAAAAAGTTGAGGAGATACAGTACTGTGTACATTAACACAGGCTTATATATAGTGCTCATCGGTGAGTGAATTGGCTGCTATAGCAGGGGTAAGAGGATGACAGGGTTATTTTTAAAGGTGCAAACAAATGGTGCTAAGCAGATAATGGTCTTCTGAGCTGTAAAAGAGTAGATTATTGAGTACAGCAGATTGTAATTAGATGCAGATATGATGAGCAGAAAGAGAGACGAGCAAACTGAAGTAAGTTAGATGAGATATGTGGGAGAGTTTAATGGTGAGGTAAGAGAAAAGGTTTGGGAAGGGTGTTTATTTGGTAAAGAGAGTGTAACCAGAAGAGGATGCATTAAAGATAGCAATAAGAATGATATTGGGTGGGTGGATATTTGTTGCATTTGGAGGATTAAGTTTAATGGGTATAAAGGAGATGACTTACCCTGGTGAATGGCATGAATACGACCATGATTCCATTAGATATTGCTTAAGATCCTGTTTAAAGTTTTTAAGAGGTGGTGTTGCAAATTATAGATACATAGGTGGAGTTGAGTCACCTGATGAAGTTATTAGATTTTGTGACTAGTAATAGTTGTTACCTGTGGTGTGAAGGTTTGATTGGTAGAGTATGTCATGAATTATGATGCTGTTGCTGGGGCATTTATCTGATTTGTATATTTGGTTGTGTGCATTGACTAAATGAGAGAAGGATGGGGTGTGCTGCAGTTAAGTTTATTGAAACTGTTTGAGCTACACAGTGATGTGTTCTGCATGGAGTGTTGGCAACACATTTTGTTACTTTATTGTACATTGTTCAGGGGCAGCCATGGTGGTGCAGCAGTTGGCATTATCGCCTCACAGCAAGAGGTTCTCTGGTTCGATCCATGGCTGGGGTGCCTTCTGTGCAGAATCTGCATGTCTTCCCTGTGGTCATGTGGGTTTCTTCCCACATCCCAAAGACATGCTGTAGGTGGATTGGACACTGCCCTAGGCGTGCGTATGTGCGTCTTCTTTGGAAGGTTGGGTACTGGGCTAGCAACTCAACACTATAAAACTCCACTGCCAGTCATGAGTGGACAGGTGATCTGCTGTGGTGACCCCTAACCAGGAAAAGCCGGAAGAAGATTGTAGCATTGTTCAAGTAGGTGGGATTGAGCACAAATGTGAACACCGCATAGAAGGGTTGGGAGTATCTACACTGTGCCAGTTGTTTTCCTACTGTCATTTACAAGTAAGGGCTCTATCCTATTGAGGGCACCAAGTTTTTAATGTTTTCTTTGCTTGTTTTAGTCACATTTCATATTTTCATCCATTAGGATCCGTATACATGTGTGGGTTGCTAATTCAGTTTTGGTACAGTTGGAAGATGGTACATTAAAGCGATTCTTCTGGTTAGAGAACTGCTTCTGGTAAATAAGAGTACTTTAGAATTTGGGGTGTGCAACCAGCTGTGAGTTATGGAGCCACTTTTGAATAGATAGTAGGGATTCCTACATTATCTGTTGCAGTTTTTCAGATTCTTGCCAGAGCAGGTTAGGGCTGAATCATTTGCATACTGGATGATAACATGTCTACTTGCATTTATGGAGGTTGTTTATAAATGTGTTGAAAGGGCTTCGGCCCAGAATAGAGCCCTGGAGGGCACCCACCTGCTGCACTTATAATGGAGGAAATGCCTGTTGCAGGGGCAGCTTGCTATACCTTTTTAAAAAATTTCCTGGGCTCTTCTGAAAATAACCCCATTTGGGATGTTGCAAATTCAGTCCCACCAACCTGTACAATTGTTGACAGGCAGTCAGTCGTTGCAGGCCAGGGGAGAAAAGCTCCAATGTTTTATAAAACATTTTAAGAACAATAACTTTACATCTTAAAAATAAAACAAAAAGCAAATTTAAAATTATACTAAATTGGACATAATATGAGAACATTGTCTAACTGTTGGTACACTTATCTGATGAAGTTATAAGATGAAAACGCGGTGAAAACAGTTGAAGCATTTGTGTGGATCTATCCTTGCTGTCAGTGTGCTTTTGTGTCTACAGTAAACTTTTTCTTGACTGATATCTGACCTGCTTTACCAGTGCCTTCCTTTTGGGTTTACTAGTCAAAGGCGCTTTACCTTTTTATCTTTATTGTGTAGTGTTTGGTGCTGAACAAACAGATAGATTTTGGATAATTTTATAGGAGGTAAGAAACTGTGCATTGGCTATGTCAGTAAGTGCATCTCTGCCTGCTGCATGAAGCATCAAGAAGCCTTTTTTATTGGCTCAGGCTGTCATAGTTGACCGAGACACCCTGAAACTTAGAGTAGGATAGTGTTAATGTAGTTAGCAGGGGCTCATAGGAATGAGTTTTTTTTTTCTAACTAAGCCAGGTCAGCATGTAGGAATGTAAAGTTCTTAATTTATCTAAAATTGTGTGTGTTGGGTGGGGGGGGTGCAGCATACCTCTTTAACTGCCCAGAATTCTTAAAAGTTGACAGATTTGAAGTGCATAGGTCTTGGCTGTCTCTGATCTTTGCCTCATATTTTGGTCTGTTTTCTTGCAAAATTTGTGGTGTTCTGGCAAATCAGTGAGAATTGCATTTTCTAAAGACATTTACTAAATTGACATTTGAGTTTGACATGTATTTGTCTTCAGAAAAGGTATTTGTTTGCAGTGGGTCAAAACACTATTCTAAATTCCTGTGGGACAGTTATTTATGTATTTATGCATTCATTGGATCAAAATCAAACATCTGAGGTTTACAGTAATGGTCATGTTATTGCCTGTAATTGGTGGACAAATCTGTGTGTCTGTGTGCACTCAAGAGGATTTAAAATGTTAAAATTACTGTAGTTACTTTTATTATATATTTTTTTTACATTTCTATATGAGGTGTATACAGCCAGTAACACTGGCTTTAATTGCTGGGTACAGGGCTGTCGGTGAATGAGTGACACTGTTGTCACTTGTTCAATTTAAGTAGTCATTGTTCTGCATTTGTAGAAGTAGTGTGCATTTTTGTGATGTCAGCTGGAATATTTTACTGTCTGTTTTTAACATAAACAGGTATCTTAGGTACACAGTTAATAAAATGGCTATAACTGATGAGTATAGATATGGTCTCTGATGAACCAAACCAAATAGACAGAGCAACCACGGAACCACAAACTAGCACAAAACCAAGGTACAGGCAAGTCAATCCCAGAAAAAAAAATACTTTCATTCCTGAGAAAAACTGAAGTAATTTATAAAAAATCTTTTAAGCAACAACATAAGGGACTTTCTCTGAACAGCAACAACATAACCAGAATGGGATATAAATCTCAACTGTATAGGTCACATGCCCAAACCCTCCTATCAAATCAAAGTCAGTCATTTAAACGTTCAATAAAATGGTTAAATATATGTATATAACTTTTGCCAGCTCAAAATTAACAAATGTATATAAAAATATATAATAGTCAATAAATGACTTCAAAAGTTAAAAAAAAAATCTTTGTTCTAGATAAGTCACCAGCTGCGGACTTTGTAAAGAAAGGAAAAGAGGGTGGGAACAAATTCATAGCTTAGCTGCCCTTAGTTTTAGTAGTGGACTTAAAGAAATATGGTCATTCAAACCTGGATGAGTAGCAATGGTAAGACTAACCTGCCACAATAATTCCCTGTACTCTTCTACTTTCCCAGGGTCCCCCTCTCAAATTAACAGGCACTTGTTCGATAAAAGATAAAAATGTTATCAGGCTTGCAATTCATCCTGTGTTTAAATAAAGCACATTTTTCAAATTTTGATTGGAAATATTATAAATGTTTGTATATCTTTTTCTTAAGAGCATGCTACAAAAACCGTGGCAGACATCATGGAATTATAGATGTACCACCATTGTCTCTGTTACAGCTATGTATGTGTGGTGAAAGTGCTGCAGTAGATCAGAAAGTAACAAGTCCACCACAATTTTTCACTTTCCGTCAGATTTCAGGCATAAGTACTGTACTTCATAAGTGGTTGTCTGGGAAGGATGTGTGTGGTAGCAACTGATCATTGGTAGTGCTGCATTAAGTAGTGTTATCTGACACTGCTTGGTTCTGGGGTTGAGTTTCTGGCTGCAGGGCCTTCTGTGTGGAGTCTTTATGCTTACAGTTTTGTCCATGTGCTTTTGTTTTTCACCCAGACCCACAGCTGTATAACACCTGGCCATTTGTACTTTCTTTTATCCCAGTCTTACACCACAGGTGTATAAAGAAGAGACATTCCTTTTTTTTTGAGGGGTAGGAAGGCGTGCACTGTTCACAGATTTATATAACACTGCAATAATCTGACTTCTCAGTGTATCTGGGAATTACTATTATGCCGGATTTGAACATTAAGCTTTAGACATGGTGCATTTCCTTGCTGGTGATTTGTTTTGTTCAGGCCAATACTAGAACAAAAAGTTGTAAAAAAAAAAAATCTTTCACCTCAAATCATAAAAAAAAATGAGTTAAGTCTCCACATCCCAGGCTTAATTCAGTCATTTCTCCAAATTCATTATACTGGAGTCTTAACCTGTTAAGCTGTGCTTAAAAGCATAATGAGCTAAAAAAAAAAGTGAAAAATAAGTAAAGAAAGAAGTAATCTATCTGGATAATGTTGGGCCAGAATTAAGTGCGAAACAGGAGAGTAGCACTGGAGAGGTGCAGGGGGACTAGTGTGCAACAGGGGGTCCCATGGAGTCCTTTGTTTACTCAGGATCACTTAAGGCAGGCCTTCTTGATTTAATATTAGATACTTGTGTATATAATCAGTATTGTGACTATAATGAGCAGGTAAATACTGAGGCAGTCTGGAGATGGAAGTAAATTACTCATCTGTTTGATCATTGGTAATGGTCAGTGACCTGATGTAATAGAGGCCCACCCTTTCTTTTTCTGCTGGCAGCCCCCTACCCTTGCTTTGAAGTCACAGGCTGCCATTGTCTGTTTGCCATTTCATGGCCTGTTGCCTGCCAGTGAGATAACTGTTAAACCATAAGATAGCTGTTAAACCATGAGAGAGCGGGTGGGTCTAGTCTTACTGAAGAGAGCCTATTTAGTCAAAGTTAGTGGGACACTGTCAAATGCATTGAATAGGTCCAAAAACACTGCAGATACAGGACTGCCTATTAAGGTTTTATTTTGAAGAATAAAATGTAACTGGTCAACTATAGAGTAGGGTTTACTTTGTACACTGTCAAAAACATTTGCCATGGTATCTCGCCCCATACTCCTTAAAGAACTTTCCAGCATTAGTCTAGCCTTCTCCTCACTTCAGTGGTTTTCTAGCTACCTAACTGACAGCAGCAAGCAGTCAAATGGCAAGGCTCTATCTCCCCATATTGCATCACCCCCCACAGATGTACCTCAAGGATCAATTCTTGGCCAATTTACTGTCTTCAATAACTGCATACATCCTCTGTGAAGGCACTCTAATTCAATATGAAGATGATTCCTCTCCTCTTCATAGCAGACACACTAACTTTCCTACAACACAAAACAACCATTTTCTTCCATAGAAGCATGGCTCTCCAATGCTGAACTCCTACTGAACCCCAAAAAATTCAAAGCTCCTCTTCTCCCACAAACCGTATAGCTCCACAAAACAAACTTCAAGATCTTTTCAGCCAACAATACTGACATTGAATTGGTTCAGCATACCAAACTACTAGGTGTCAAAACTGATGATAATCTGAAGTTTGACCTGTGCATACAAAACAGTATAAAAATAACATTAAAAGCTAGACAGGAATAAATACTTCCAGACAGCAGCTACTAAAGTTACCCTCACCAAAATCTACATCTTGCCCTCGCTGTTATATAGGCCCCAATTCTAACTAACTTACAGATCTCCCTAAGAAAAGACTAGAAAGCTGCTATAACAAAATTGCCAAATTTGCCATAAATGCAATCCCTCTAACTCATTACTGTAAAGCATTACATTCCCTAGGACAGCTTGAACTCCCTTTCCACCTCTAATACGTACAGCTTACTATGGCATACAAAATCATCCATAACCCTCTAGCTTGTCTGGCTCTTAGTCCATTAATCACCTTTTATATCCCAAATAAACATCTCTGATCTGAAGACAAACATCTCCTCAAAACGTATAAACCTAACAAAACCTCAGAACTAAGCCTTCCTTTAAATATCAAAACTTACTAACCTGCACTTCAAAACCTCAAAAAAGAATACTTCTTCAAAGCTTGGATTTGTTCCTGTATGAGCCCAAGCTGGGGTACTCTTGTACGTTTTTCTACCTCTACTCTCTCTGTCCCCACTCTTAACTTACCCTCCCCTCCATTTTTCTACACATACTCTCTGAGGTTACACTCATACCTTTTCTACATCTATTCTCACTATCCCTTCTAACACACCCTACCCTTCTCTACTCTTACTATCCTATGCCTTCAGCAATATAATCTTGCCATATTTCATAACGTCTAAAATATTAATAATCATTATGATCATTTATTATGTAAATACTGCTGCATGTTCCTATTATCAGGTTTTCCATATAATTTATGCTTTAACACTGACTATCTGAATTTTTATTTTGGAAAACTAATTTTTCAAATTTGGTTGAATGTTGTGACTTTATTATGTCTGTCTAGTTTTTCATTATGTTAACCATATGTATCTGGAGCTTTTCTCCTCCTGCCTCCACTGAAAATGGGTACCTCATGACCCAGTCAGACTTTTCAGGTAAACAAATGCCAAATAAATGATACGAACAGATCACAATGAAATAATGTACACAAGAAAATAAGTCTTGTCTTGCAGACATTTCTGTGTTTTCACGTTTGACTATTATAAATTATGTAAGGATCACATTCAGTAAGACTTTGTACCATGACAGCCATGAGAACATGGCTATATTGGTACCTAAATGGAAATGTTAGAAGTACACAGCTGAGTACATGTGCTCCATTTTCCACACATTACTATGTCAGTGTTGAGTTGGCAAACAATTTTAAATCATGTCAATGTTTCATGATAATGCCATGGTTTCAAGGTTCACATCTAGACAGGCTGACATCTCTGTAAAAGTAGGAATTCTTAATATCAACATTTTATTGTACAAGGACACAAAGTTGAGAAATCATTTAGTTTTTCATGAATTTCTGTTTTTGCTTCATCTTATGTATGATGTCTGGCAGCAGTAACTGTCACCGAATGGCAGTTCATTTTTCAATGTAAAAACTCAAGAATTTATTTTGCATGTGTAAGATTTAGTCATCATTCATAGTTAGGTACTAGGCTAACTGCCCAAAGGCATTTTATAGGCCTAGCCAGAAAGTGTTTGCTTTCGCTGCACCTCCTTAGATTAGTTCCCTGTGCCTCTGTCCAGCAGAGCCGTTGAAGTGATCCCCGGGGTATACTTTGTTTCCCATCCACTCGTCACTGTTCCTCTTGAAGAGGGTTAGCGAGAAGCTCTGCCTAATGTAGATTGGAATCCTGTTCCAGAGCATGGGAAGTCTCTGGGACAGGAATCTCTCCCTTCAGTACGTCCTATTGTTGTGAGGTTTAGATCCTAGAGCATGTGGCTCGAGGGGATATGGCTTTCTTTAGGTGAAGCATGTCCATCAATTCGGGGGTTGAACATGGCCTTGTATGTCAGGCAGAGATCACCTCTGATTAAGCAGTATGCAACTGAGTACAGCTAGTGCTTCTTCAGTCGAGCTGCATAGGGCATCTGTTTGAGGCCAGTGATCCTCTTGGCGAGGTACTTCTGTGGTCTTTCCAGCTGTTGCAGGTGTCTTGTAAAGTATATCCCAAATGGGGCGTTGTACTCTATGATGGGTCTGATGAGTGATGCATAGAGGGGCACAATGACCTCCTTTGATCTGGATGCAAACCCTTTTGTGATTAGGTGGGCCACATAGAAAGATTTCCTAACCACTTTGGCAATGTGATGGTCAGAGGAGAGGTTACTATCTACTTGGGTCCCTATATCCCTCATTACATCTTTCAAATTTAGGGGGATAGCACTTGTGGTAGTTTGTGGGTTTATTCCGAAGGGTATGACTGTGCACTTTTTGGCATTTAGCTTGAGGCCATGGTTTTGACACCAGGTGTCTGCCTCAGTGAGACCCTTTTGGAGGATGTCTGTGTCAGCTGGAGAGTCAATTATAGCCCCTAGTTTGCAGTTGTCTGCAAACTTGAACAGCCATAGTCCTCCTGTGCTTACTTGTACCTCTGAGAAGTATATGCCGAACAGGAGGGGTCCTAGGACTGAGCCCTGGGGAATGCTACTTGTAAATGGTTTAAAGTCAGACCCAGCTCACGCAACTCTTAGCATGTGGGTTCTGTCTGTGAGCCAGTTGGCAACCTATCTTATGATGTAGGGGTTTACGTTCAGGCTGGTAAGCTTGTCTATAAAACTGGATGGAGAATGGTGTTGAAGGCCTTTGCGAAGTCTAGGTAAGCTGTATTGACCACCTCTTCCCTCATCTATAGTCTTGGTAACTGTCTCAGTCCACCAGGTTTAGGAGGCCTGATCTGCCCTTAAATCCGAACTGGGTAGGGACCAATGTTTGGAGGTTCCCAATATCTATTAATGAGATCCATGATGATGCGCTCCATAGTCTTGCAGACCAAGCTAGTCAGGCTTTATAGGGTGATAGTTCCCGGGGTCTGTTGTAACGGTTGCAGTGTGCCACTCTATGGGCACTAGCCTGTGGAGAGGCTGAGTTTGAAACAGTGTGTTTAGATGAGGGGTTAGTTTATTTTTGAGCTCGTATAGGACACAGCCTGGGGCCACAGTCCAGTTCCATTGATGCTGTGTTTTTGGCTTTGGAGAGGGCTGTTTTAACCTGAGTATCTGATTTCAGGGGCACTACATTCTTCTGGTATAGTTATGGGCCCTTTTGGGGGTGAGAGGGGGTTGAAGTTTGCACTGAACTTGTCTACCAGGATGTGCTATCGGTCAGTTCAGTGTATTTTGTGCCATTCTGCACTAATCCGAGCAGATCTGAGAATTGCCACTTAGATTCTTGACATCTAAAAAATGCCTTGTGGTTATCTTTGGAGTCCTTGGCAATTTTTCTTTCGAATCTAGCCTTAGATGATTTTATGAGGGATCGTAGTTCTTGCTGATACTGATCAGGGGTGTCTTCCTTTCTTGGGATTTTACTGTACTAGTTTTCTCCTATTGTATAGCTTGTTTTATGGCTGTGGTCCACCAGACTGGTTTCCTTTCCGTGGAGGAGTGAGTCTTCGTTTTGCTTGGGATAGCATGATCCATGCATTCTTGTAGGTGCCTGTAGAATGTATTTGTAGAGGATTTTGCAGCTTGGACAGCGTTATCCTTTAGCATGGAGGCTCTGAAACTTTTCACCTTGGTCTTGCGTAACGTGATGTTTGCTTTTGAAAAGTTTTTTTCATGGTGGTTTCTTTGACCAGGGGTGGGGGCGGAATGTGAATATCCTGAGTGATTAGTTAATGGTCAGATCTAACCAGTGAGGGGTTGACCTCCAGTGTGGAACACTGATCGGCTATGTTGGTGATGACCTGGTCCAATATGTTGTCACCTCTGGTGGTGGTGTTGACCATTTGAGCCAGGTTGTTTATAAGTTCTAGGAAATGTTGGGCAAGGAAGTTAGTACTTGAGTAGTTCTCCCAGTTAATGCTTGGGTAATTGAAATCACCCATTATCAGGGTGTTTGGTATGACCTTTGTTTCCCAGTGTTTCCAGAAATGTGGAATGGGGGTTCTGGGACATGGTGGCTGATCTGTAGCAAGCTACAATATGGATTGCAGTTTTGCCCATTGTTGCACATGTATGATCTCTGAAGCATCATGCTGTGCCACTAACCTGGAGGTGTGGGTATCCTTTATGAATATGGATACGCCCCTGTCTTTTGTATTTCGGTCCGGGTTTTGTGGCCGTAATATATGGTATGAGTTGTAGCCTGGTAGTGCTGGGGTGCTCTCTGGAGCCTTAAACCAGGTTTCTGTTACTGCATATATCAATTTCCTCCATACTGAGGAGTGCCTCTAGTGTGTGCATTTTGAGGTTTAGACTTCTGGCATTGAGTAGCATTACCCTCAGTTTTTTGTTACTTGTGCTATTTACAGCAGTGGGTTTGTCTTTTGAGCCTTGCCTAAAAAAAGCAGTATGGGTGTGACGAGCCTTGGCCAGTATTTGAAAGCCTAAGGGTGACTGGTGCAAGCCAGATGGCAGTGTGGCTTGTTGAGCATGTCATCACAGGCTGACAGGCACTGGATCCCCTTTGACACCAGAAGCTTAGCCAGTTGTTGAAATTGATTTTTTTTTCTTTATACCGTGGTATCATTCTTGGTGAGGGCAGAATGCTACTCAGGGTCATACCGGCCTGCGCTTTGTGATCAGAGAGCTCCTCCATATCTCTCTTCTTGTAGTCCAGGGAGGTATGGCTCACGTCATTCACATGAACATGGACAATGACAGTCATATTTGTACTTGTTCTGGAGTGACTTGAGTGCTTGTGTTATGTGGTGGATCCTGGCACCCAACAGGCAGCTAACAGGAACCTTCTTGTTCAGCCTAGTGAGTGGGACATCAGTGTGCCCGACTATAGAGTCACCTATTACTAGTGTATTGGGTACGTTATTTTGCCTTAAGGGCTGTGATTGCATGGCACACTGGTTTTGTAAAGTATGTGTTTCATGGTTTGTGTTGGGGGTGTAGGTTCCTTGGATGCTTGCTTTGGAGGTCTCTGTTGTTTTTGGAGACTTTTTTATTTAGAGCCTCTAGGTGTCTTCATGTGTGTTTTTTGCTGGTGCTGGTTTCATAGGTCTATGTGAGACTGGTGGTGTGATGCAAGTAATTCCCTTCTCTTGACTGCCTGGTCCAGTCTTTGGTTGAGAGAGCTTAGCCTCCAGTTTGGCTGTATAATTTCATCTCTTGCATGTATTAGTGTTTGGTGGTAGGAGGAGGGGATTGTCTGTGCAAATGAGGCAGTTGTAACATTGCCATAAAATGCCCAGATTCACCAGTTGGACCAGAGAGTACACCTGAAACTGTCCTTTGGACATGCCTGGATAGGTACAGTGAACTGTTTTACTGACTGTTAAGGTCAAATATAGAGCCTTGTCCTTCTCTACAGTATAGGGGGTCTAGTGCTAAGGTTTATTAGTGCTTGCTATGAGTTTTGAGCAAGTGCGGGGCTGTGAAGTGAATGGTTTGAGTGCTTAAGTTGAAAGTTTGTCTAGTTCCAAGGGAAAAATTGAAGAGTAGACTTTGGAGCCGGGAATAGTTATACCCCAGCTAACCGGGGCTGCCCGGTGCGCAAAACTGTGCAAATGCGGGTTTTATAGCAGGGAAATGAGAGTTAGAAATTGGCCCAAAATGGCCAATAAACTACTCATTTCTGGGCTGAAACCACTCCTCCAGGGACAGATAGGCTGCTCAAAGCTCCCCTCTCACAGGTGAACAGAGAAACTTCCTTCTATCCAAGTAAGGTATGGGCAAACAAACTTTGTAACACAGCCCTGAATTCAGCACTAACCTGAAAACTGGACTATACTAGCTTAGACAGGCAGGAAAACGAGTATTTTTTTTGTATCTGCTTTATTTTCTGAAAACAAAACGAAAAAACTTTAAATGCACATAAGACTTGTGGTTGTCTGCCTTTGTCAGCACTATGGAAAATACTGAATGCAGAAAATACACTTATGTAACTTTCTCAGTAGCTCACTGTTATGTTGTAACAAAGAGCACAAACAGTGCAGGGTTTGAATCCACAGTAAGAATAGTTTAAATTTAGGGGGTCGTAATAGTTTTTCTATGTACTTTTTGAACTGCACTTACAATTAAAAAGTGAATTTTGCAACACAAGTATGTATGACGGATGCTAAACAAGTTAACTGATCTGTCTCATCTACAGTACTCCTAGTACTAATCAAACTAAAGTATGCTTGCATGTGCACGATATATATATATATATATGTGTGTGTGTATATATATATATATATATATATATGTGTGTGTATATATATATATATATATATATATATATGTGTGTGTGTGTGTGTATATATATATATATATATGTGTGTGTGTGTGTACATGTGTATATATATATATATATATATATATATATATATATATATATATATGTCTGTGTGTGTGTGTGTGTGTGTGTGTGTGTGTGTGTGTGTGTGTGTGTGTATATATATATATATATATATATATATATATATATATATATATATACATATGTGTGTGTGTGTGTGTGTGTGTATATATATATATATATATATATTTATATATATATATATATTTATATATATATATATATATATATATATATATATATATATATACATATATATATATATATATATATATATATGTATATATATATATATATGTATATATATATATGTATATGTATATATATGTATATATATATATATATATATATATATGTGTGTGTATATATATATATATATATATATATGTGTGTGTGTGTGTGTGTGTGTGTGTGTGTGTGTATATATATATATATATATATATATATATATATATATATATATATGTAAAATAAACCACCATGTAGCAAGTTCCCAAAGACTTATTTCAAAATACCCCTTGTGTATATACGACAGAAGCAGCAAAATGCAGCACAAGCACGTAATACTTCTGATTTGAGTCCAAAACCAAGACGTCATAAAATAAAATAAAATAACTATTTAATGCATTAGTACAGAACAAGAAACGTAAGCGCTTTCACGGAACTCAGTGTCCGCTTCCTCAGACGTTATAAAACACATATCAAATTCATTTATATATACCTCCAATCTAATTAATTAAATCAATTAAGCTATACAAAACTTTTTTAAAAATTTAAAAAGATACACATACTTAAATAACGAACATGACTATATCATATCAACTTATAACTTTGAAATAATTATTTTAAAATGTCTATATTTATCAATTAATATCATATTCTCAAATTAAATATAATAAGGCATAATTATATACATAAAAGGTTAATCTATTGGATGAAATTACCTTACTTATATATAATATATAAATTAAAAATACACATAACTAATAATATAAATATAACATACACAATGAACTGAAGTTCATCTATGTTCCCTTATTATTGTAATAGTTCAAGTGTGCAAACCATAAATATTAAATATAAATACAAAATAAATACACAATACGCCAAAAAATTAATTTATAATCTCTCGCCTTCAAAATAGGTTTGAGGGATACATAAAATTGGAAACAATGGGCCACATATATGACATTCCTAGTATTGCAGCAGCCAGAATTTCTCAACTCCCAAAGATATTCTGTGTCAGGATGTTTGAAGAATCTAGATTCATCAATAAATTTGCATTGTGCACAGCTCCCACATTTTTTAGTATCCATTTCTAATGGATGTACCTTATATTGGTCCTGCATAATGCCAATGGAGTAGCACAATTGCTGTTTTAAATTCTTACAATTTTTGTATGTGTAAGATGGATAGTCTCCTACCATTACTTTAGCACTTTCATCAACCAATAGGATGTGCCAATTATCACTGATGGCTTTTTTAACCCTATTTATGTTATTACTATATGGTAAGACAATAGATAATCTATTTCTACCTGTTTTTTTACATTTATTATCTACCTGACAAAAAAATTTTGTTGAATAGAAAGGTTTAGCTATACTTTTTCTAAGCTCTTTTGTATATGTACATATTCTATTTATATCATCTCCCTTATAACCTCTAGCTAAGAAATTTTGTTTCAACTGATTCATTTCAGTTGACAATACTTCTTCATCACAACATAACCTGGACAGTCGTATTGCTTGTCCCTTCACAATGTTATTAAAAAGTGCAGGATTATGCATGCTGTCTCTGTGTAAAAAAGCCGGACAATAGCATGACTTTCTATATATTTTTGTTTTTATAGTATTATCTTGGATGTAAACTGTAACATCAAGATAATTAATGCTAGTTTTTGAATATTCCATCGTAAATCTCAAGAAGTCCCCAGTAGAATTAACATGTTCAAATAAACTCATCATTTCTTTGTCCTCACCTTTACAAATAAGAAAAAGGTAGTCTACAAAACGCCTATAGAACAACACATTGGGGTAGCCTATAACATGTTCTTGTTCCCATGCAACCATAATAAGGTTGGCGTAGGTATTAGCACAACTGGTGCCCATGGCTACCCCATTTTTCTGTTTATAATGATTATTTTGAAACAGAAATATATTATTCTCTAAGATGAGTTCTACTAGCAAGCAATAAAAGTCAGCTTTTGGAGCCTCTATCCCATTTTTTTCTGTTAACAAGCTATATAAATTACTTATGCCCTTTTCATTAGGAATACTAGTGAACAATGCCTCAGCATCCATTGTAATGAATGTTAAGTCTTCCATATTATCAGTGTTCTGTGCAAATTCAAACAAATCCTTTAAAAATTGTTCGGTGTCTTTCAACACATAAGTATACCTATCCAGAATGTTTTTTAACTCCTTATCTAAATATATTGATAAAGGCTCTGTTATCCATCCTTCACCAGCCACAATAGGTCTAAACTTGGGCTTGGTTGGATGTTTGTGTACTTTTGGCAGGCCATGTAACCTGGGTGTTATAGGATGCTCGACTACGAAATATTTAAACAAATCATTTGTCATAATACCCATATTTTTACATTCCAATAAGGAAGAATAAACACTCTGAATGGTTTCATGTACATCTTCACTGACAATTAATTCATAATCATTACTATTTAACATTTCTAGTATTGTACCATAGTAATACGTTGCATCCATAATTACAATAGGGCCTCCTTTATCTGATGGTTTTATAACAGTATTACTATTATTTTGTAAATTTTTAAAGCCATTACTTCAGCTTTACTTAAATTATTCTTTATATTCTGTTTGTTAAATTCAGAATCAGCGTAGACAGCATTTTCAAATGCCCTCAAAAAACATCAACATTAGCTGGTAGTTGTGGAATGTATACACTTTTCTTTTTATAAACATTATTAATAGCATTATCATTAGAATTTATACTTAGCTTTAAAGATAGATCTCGAACGAACATGCGTACGGATAAAACAGCTTCACTGATATCCATACAGTTAGTCGGTATAAATCCTAAACCTTTTTCCAAAAGGTTTATTTCTGTGGAAGAAAGGGCATAATGCGAGATGTTCCACACAATGCTCACTGTGTCCACATTTTCTTCAAAGTACGCATTTGTGTTTGTGGTGGTGCTTCCTTGCATTTCTGTCCCCGCTGGGCTTCTATTTCTGATGATTTTCTCCTCGTCGGTCTTATTGGCAAGGGAAAAGCCGAAGAAATAAATAGAAAAATATATAGAAAGTCATGCTATTGTCCGGCTTTTTTACACAGAGACAGCATGCATAATCCTGCACTTTTTAATAACATTGTGAAGGGACAAGCAATACGATTGTCCAGGTTATGTTGTGATGAAGAAGTATTGTCAACTGAAATGAATCAGTTGAAACAAAATTTCTTAGCTAGAGGTTATAAGGGAGATTATATAAATAGAATATGTACATACACAAAAGAGCTTAGAAAAAGTATAGCTAAACCTTTCTATTCAACAAAAAAATTTTGTCAGGTAGATAATAAATGTAAAAAAACAGGTAGAAATAGATTATCTATTCTCTTACCATATAGTAATAACATAGATAGGGTTAAAAAAGCCATCAGTGATAATTGGCATATCCTATTGGTTGAT